>NW_027507062.1:114085-162396 GCF_052324685.1 Brachyhypopomus gauderio | reverse complement strand
AATGAGAATGCGAGATATGAGAGTGAGAGACATGAGAGTGAGAGAGAGATATGAGAGTGAGCAAGAGATACGAGAGTGAGAGAGATAATAATAATTATTATTTATACTGTATTGCCCTTTACATCGCAGGATCTCAGGATATGAGAGTGAGAGAGATACAATAGTCAGTCAGAAAGAGGGGGGATAGGTAGGGGATTAGTTTCCTGCAAAGTTATGAAATAAAAGTTTTTATGAAAATAAAGTTTAGATAATGGCAGCACAAGAGTATGTGTTGGAGGATTTTACAGACACTGTCTGCAAGAGAATAGGGTTAAGAGAACCACCCACATACTGCACACACACGCACACACACACACATATACACACACACACACACAGGTTTAGGCCAGAGCCCTTCAGGTTGCTGGAGGCTGGCTCTTGGATCAGGTGTCTAGCTTGTAAACAGATGCTACATGCTTTGTTTTAGAGCATGCAAGCTGGACATAGGTCTTGGCACAGACTGCTGCACTCAGATACACACACACACACGCACACACGCACGCACCCACACACACACACACACACACACACACACATACACACACACACACACACACACACACACACACACACACACACACACACACACACACACACACACACACACACACACACACACACACACACACACACACTCAACCAGCCACAGCTGAAATACTAGAGATGGGCCTTACTATTCTGTCTCTGCCAGTGAGATGAAACAGGTTGTGTTTTTCTCTGTATGACAGCAATGCACTTACAATGGTGTCAAGTCACACTTCCGGCATTTAGCACTTTATATACAGAGCTAACGTCCTTGTTGATTCATTTCTGGCATGAATCATCTGTGTGTTTGCTCTGATTTTGTGGTGGTGAGATGTGTACACATTGTATATTTGGCAACACTGTGTGTGTGTGTGTGTGTGTGTGTGTGTGTGTGTGTGTGTGTGTGTGTGTGTGTGTGTGTGTGTGTGTGTGTGTGGGTGATTCAGATGTCCACCCCCATCTGCCATTGAGGAAATGAGGCAGCTAGATCTGAAGGTCACCTCTGTTTGTGCAGCTGTAGTTTGAAGTCCAGTCTGGGCTTGGAGTCTCTGTCTGTACACAGGTGAAGCTACAGCTAGCCTTCAGCAATCTATTCAGTTCCCGTGCTCCTACGGCAACCTACAGTACCTCGTGAGCTTGACAAAGCTACTGCTATTACACTCCATGCAATTCAATAGCAGCAGCGGTTATAGCTATAACTAATCCACTCCACTCTATTTATGCAATTACTCCACGCAATTACTGGGGCTAAGCTGCTTTAGCCTATCTATTCAGCACTACTGCTAACTCCCTGTACCCAGCTACAGCTAATCTACTGCAGCTACTGCTAACCAACTGTACCCAGTCCAGCTGCAGCTAACCCACTGCAGTTACAGCTAACCCACTGCACCCAGTTCAACTACAGCTAACCCACTGTACCCAGTTCAGCTACAGCTAACCCACTGTACCCAGTTCAACTACAGCTAACCTACTGCAGCTACAGCTAACCCACTGTACCCAATTCAGCTATAGCTAACCTACTGCAGCTACAGCTAACCCACTGTACCCAGTTCAACTACAGCTATCCTACTGTACCCAGTCCAGTTACTCCTAACCCATTATAACCAGTCCAGCTACTAATAACCCGCTAAACTGAGCTACTAATCCAGTGTACCCAGTCTAGTGTACCCCGTCTAATCTAGCTAAACCACTCCACCTAAGTTATTGCTAACCCACTAAGTTACTCTTACTGTCTTGATTTATATTTTGAACAAATGAAGGACTAAGATATTCCCCATGAAATGTTTTGATCTTTTAGATTTTATTGTATTATTTTAAGTAGTATAGCTGCTTTGTGCTTTCACAGAGAAAAAGCACCTGCTTCAAACGTTCCAGGAGGAGTTGTCATGTGTCTTGTGAGAATGTGGATGTCACGGTGAAGACAGTGACACAGATCTGATGTGTGGATGCTTTTCTGTTATGCTTTTCTGTTATATGCTTTTCTGTTATACAACAATGTGTGGATTGTGAAACAGAACATGGCTTCCGACATGTTGGTTAAGTGTGTTAAGTGTTAAGTTCCAGAAGCAGAAGAGTTCTGTAGCGTGTTGGTGTTTCTCGTCGGTAGTACCCAAGTAAATATAAGAGAGAACAAGAGGGAGATGGAAGGTGCATGTGTGTGTGTGTGTGTGTGTGTGTGTGTGTGTGTGTGTGTGGGTGTGTGTCCATGGTAGTTGTTGGCTGTAAAGGTTTATCTTATGTACATCCATTGCCTAAGTTGTGTCTTAAGGATGACACCACACACACAGGTCACAGACACAAAGTCACTGTGCAGTTGTCATGGTAATGCGCACCCCAGAGGCAGGGATTGCTATAGAAATGGCAGATGTCAGCAGGGGCCTGTGGTAATTGGCAGGAACACCAACGGCACTGCTGGCCTGCACAGATCTGATGGATGGTTTTTTTTTTTTTAAGCAGAGCTTATCTGCTGCTGTGAAGGCTTTTATCATCATGATAACTCACATCTGGGGGATGTGTGTGTGTGTGTGTGTGTGTGTGTGTGTGTGTGTGTGTGTGTGTGTGTGTGTGTGTGTGTGTGTGTGTGTGTGTGTGTGTGTGTGTTGTGTGTGTGTGTGTGTGTGTGTGTGTGTGTGTGTGTGTGTGTGAATTGGGGGGCTCAACTGATGTGTGTGAGACAACTGATTTGAACGTGTGAAGTAGTCTCTTATTTTAGTCATTATGAATATGACCTGAGATACTAAGAATATTGTTTTTCAAATCATTTTTTCTTTTAATTGCTCCGTGATTAATGGCTAATTGCAAACAGATGATATTTAGTTAATATCATCAGTATTTTTTCTATATATATATATCAGTTTTTTTCTAAAACTTTTAACACAATCAACTGCAAAAGCAAGACAGTGAGTAAAATGCTGACAGCCTTCATAATAAATCTCACTAATTCCATTTCACTTTTCATTATCCATTAAATCCCACTCATGTGTTTATCTGATAACATTGGATGTTTATTTCTGGGTCAGATTATAAATAGCTATTGCTGGCATAACTGTTATTACACGGGTTTTTGCACAGATCTTCTTGTGTGCCCTTTCTTCTCTGGATTCGGAGTTCACTCATTTCAGGTAGCGGGAGAAACTGTGAGGTTTCCAAACACCCTGTTTTAGGTGGGGTGAGATCTTTGCCAGTAACTAGGCAACAGTAGAGACATTGCCACGTGAAGTCTTCTGCACGTGCCACTCTGTTCTCACTAATACATCTACTGTACACACACACACACACACACACAGACACACACACACACACACACACACACACACACACACACACACACACACACACACACACACACATATATATATATATATATATATATATATATATATATATATATATATATATACATGTTGTTATGTATATACATTACATTATTCAGACAGACATAATGTTAATGAGCAGTGTGATTATTTCATGGCAAAGTGTTTTGTGTGCTCACTGATGCTATGAGCTTTAATTGGGTCAGTCATCTAAACCTGCATGCCCTAACAGCAAGCACAGCAGGCTGAAATACCCTCTCTCACCCAGAGGAATGCCCCCCACCTTACGCACACACACACACACACACACACACACACACATGCACACACGCACAAACACACACACTTTCTACAAGACTCGGTGGAATTGACAACACCTTGGCTAGCTGCTGCTGACGAAATGACATTGCGCAGTTGAGACCCGTATTATTAACATAACACTTTGACTCCTTGGTAATTAGCTGCATGTTAGTCCATTTGTGAAGCACAGCCTGTTTTCTTCCGTCACAGCCTGAGAGCGACGGTGGCGGGTCGACGTGGGAGCCTCTCAGCCTCTCAGCCTCTGTGCAGCTGCACTTCCTTGGGCCACCAACTTCCTCCACCAATCAGAGGAGGCCCTTTCAGCTGCTCCTCCACTTCCGCGAGCCACGTGAGACGAACACAGCGCACCGATGGCCGTCCCGTTGTGGCGTGTGTGGGCGGCGGCTTCTTCTGCTCCAGCAGTCACCCCTGATCAGATGGCCCGATGCTCGGGCTGTGTGTCTGAACGGCAGTGGGGAATTTGCCCTTGCCGCTCGATGGCGTATCGATGTGGCATCAGGCCCGGCCCGCATGTTCCTGTCATGGCTGATGACATGAGGTGAGCGTAAGGGCAGCAGTGAATCTCTTTTCCACGGAAGCCTTCCAGCCAAGTCGTTTCTCGGGCCAGGAGAGTGCAGGATCACCCTCAAAAACCACAGCTCTGGGCTCACAACACGGCCCATATGGGCCTTCGGGCCAACCAGGCAGCCCGTCTTGCCCTCGGCGCCTGGCTCCATATGTGGATGCTGGGCTCACATACTGGACTGGTTCGGGGGGACAGGAGCTTGGCAAGTGGATGCTGGAGTTCGCCAGGCAGCTCTGAACCTTTCGCCTCCTGGTTCTTCTTTCCAGGTGGTTGTCCTGTGTCTTCTGACACCGAGAGCGTGCCCGTTTCTACAAAAAGCCCGGGAATGTTTACCCAGTTACCAGTGCCTCACTGCAGGGGAAATAAACACTACTGCAAATCCAAAACACGAGTGTTGACCCACAGCCAGATCTTTTGTAGTGGACAGTAGTGGTGTATCCTCTTGCTAGCAGCCAGCTATGGGCTCTGCTTCAGGGAGCACGACCCGGTTACTCCTGCGCCTGTTCGGCCCGGTGTGTGGTGTGAGTTACCTTTAATCAGCACTGCATTGTGCGACATAACAAAAGCACTTGTTTTTTTTCCACACAGTGTGTATGTCGGGTGGGGGCGGGGGTGGTTCTGGGAGAGTCCAGAAACCTGATAGGTGCTGAGAGAGAGAGAGAGAGAGAGAGAGAGAGAGAGAGAGAGAGGAGAGAGAGAGAGAGAGAGAGAGAGAGAGAGAGAGAGGACCATGTATGTATGGTGGTCTGTAGGGGAATCAGAAGAATGTTAAAGATCTGCCCTTTATTTGGCTTTATCTCTCTGGGTGTAGAGCAGAAAGCAAAAGAAAAGGAGTGGTGGAGGATGGAGTGGTGGAGGATGGAAGGGTGGAGGGTGGAGGGGTGGAGGATGGAGTGGTGGAGGATGAGGGATGGAGGATAGAGTGGTGGAGGATGGAGGGGTGGAGGATGGAGGGGTGGGGGATGGAGTGGTGGAGGATGGGGATGGAGGATGGAGGGGTGGTGGATGGAGGGGTGGAGGATGGAGGGGTGGAGGATGGAGTGGTGGAGGATAGAGTGGTGGAGGATGGAGGGGTGGAGGATGGAGTGGTGGAGGATGGGGATGGAGGATGGAGGGGTGGGGGATGGAGGGGTGGAGGATGGAGGGGTGGTGGATGGAGTGGTGGAGGATAGAGTGGTGGAGGATGGACGGGTGGAGGATGGAGGGGTGGTGGATGGAGTGGTGGAGGATAGAGTGGTGGAGGATGGACGGGTGGAGGATGGAGGGGTGGTGGATGGAGTGGTGGAGGATAGAGTGGTGGAGGATGGACGGGTGGAGGATGGAGGGGTGGAGGATGGAGTGGTGGAGGATGGGGATGGAGGATGAGGGATGGGGAGGGAGGAGTGGAGGATAGAGTGGTGGAGGATGGGGATGGAGGATGAGGGATGGGGGAGGGAGGAGTGGAGGATAGAGTGGTGGAGGATGGAGGGGTGGAGGATGGAGGGGTGGAGGATGAGGGATGGGGGAGGGAGGAGTGGAGGATAGAGTGGTGGAGGATGGAGGGGTGGAGGATGGACGGGTGGAGGATGGAGGGGTGGAGGATGGAGTGGTGGAGGATGGGGATGGAGGATGAGGAATGGGGGAGGGAGGAGTGGAGGATAGAGTGGTGGAGGATGGAGGGGTGGAGGATGGGTGCTGTAGGTCTTCCTTGGATTCCAGCACCCTGGTCCACATGCAGAGGTCGGGGGGATGGGGATGGGGGGGGGTCCACTCAGCAGCTGACCACAGCATAGCCAGCCACAGTCAGAAATGTCCTGGGCTTTCAGAGGGAACTATGGAGGCAATTCTGTCAGTGTTTTGACAGTTTCCACACTGTGTTTGTAACTGTACTTCTGTTCGCATATGTGTCCATTCTGCCTCCTCCTCATCCTCAGCCATGATCCACTGTATCATCTTTCACTCTGACCACATTAGCCTGACTCCGCCTGTGGGCGGGGCTTATCAGCCTCCGCTACCTCTTCCCCCACACTGCACCTGATTGGGGGGGGGGGGGGGGGGGGGGGGGGTGCCGGGATCCATGCCGATCCTGTTCTCTCATTAAGTCGTTTCGATCCGGCAGTGCAGCTGTCTCTTGGCCCGCCCCCTCATTGGCCCATTGAAGGTTTCCGCCCCCTCATTGGCCCAGTGAAGGTTTTGAGCGGCACACCCCCTGCTTCTGTCTGACTCCGCCCTCCCAAGGACGCAGGCTTCCTGTAGGCCTATTGGAAGGAATGATCCAGCCGCGGTGCAGCTCAGCTGTGTGGCCCTGAACCCTGCAGTTACACTGGTGTCATGCCTGAATTCTTCCTTGTAGGAGCAAAGCAATCATATTTGTTTAATTAAAAATTGCATATATAGGCAAAGAAGAAGAACAATATATAGTGGTTACAAATCAAAATATAGAATATACACAAATTGTATATATGCAAGTATAAAATGTATATATAATCTATGTATGCTAAGCAGTATAAATGTACTTCTTTCAACTACCACAAATAGTATGAACTTTCTAATTTGTTATAAATGCCAAAGTGTCTTTATACAGATTTAAAAAAATAGTCTTTTCACGTTTTATGTGATAAAGGATTTTGAACACTTTTTGGTAGGCATTTTGTCTGAATGTATTGGAATATGCTTAGTGTGTGCACCATTCAAAGCAGAGAGCTGTATTATTCTTTGGGAGACACAACACAGTCTGCCTGTGGTCCTACTAAGATTCAGAATCAATTGAATTGAACTATTTTGTAAACTTGAAAGAGAATGTGACACATCTGAACAAATAAAATGTCAACAATAAATGAATTACTTTTACAATTTTGAATGTAATCGGTAACCTCAATATGGTGTCAATGGTAAATAAAACACACTGGTTCTTTAAAGTCTATAGTAGAAAGCTGCTAAATAAATAAAAATAATAAATTGTACAATTGTACCCTGCGGACATATCTATATTAAAAAAAGATGTCAAAGGTGTTGATGTGCCATGGACAGAAAGCTATATTTACAACACCAAGCAAATCTAAAATCCCTATGTAAAATATAAAATGATTTGAGATGTTTGTTTACTGGGAAGACATGCAAGTGATTTCCTAAAAAAAATCTTTAATGAAGAGGAATTCACGTTCCAGACATTACACATAAATTCAGAATCAATTTATTAATTAATTTAAAATGACATAAATAATGGCGAATGACAAGAGGTTGATATTAATGTCTCCTTCCTTCAGAAGGTCTTAATTCTGCTAATGTAGCTTTTACATATTCTCTTTCTTTCTCGCTCTCTCTCTCTCTCTCTCTCTCTCTCTATCACACACACACACACACACACACACACACACACACACACACACACACACACACACACACACACACACACACACACACACACACTCTCTCTCTCTCTCTCACTCTCTCTCTCTCTTCTTTTCTCCTCCTCACAGTAGTTTCTGTCGCCTTGCTTTGTTATAATGAGATTTAGTGGATAATAGGCTTCTGCCTTCTGCTCATTGATCCAGACAAGCACATCTCCCAGAAGCTTAGAGAACCGCCACTTGGCACATTGATTGCAGCGGGCGAGCCCTCAGCGTGCGGCCGACACCGTACGCACACGCGCGCGTGCAGCCACACCCATGCACCCATGCACAAACGCACAAACGCGCACAAACATTGGCGTGTGCACACGCACGCGCAAGCAGATGCAATGCCTTTAGCCTACGTGTTTCTTTCTTGTCCAGTGCTCCTCGCGTTTTTTGCGCCTGTCAGGTCCGCTACTCGGCGAGCTGCAGGACCGCAGTGTAAAGGGTAGGGAGTTCAAAGCCTTTTCAAATGCGTTTCCACGCTGCATTAGTGTTAGTATATAACCAACTAGAACAGCGTATGCTGTCTTATAGCTAGCCTTTTGATTATTCTAATAAGTATATACTTTTCTTTTATATAGTTATTGCAGGATGTCAATTCTTTAGTACACTGCAAAGAGTTTCCAGAAGCCGGTTAGCTCTGTCAACAGAATTCCGTGACTAGGGACGTAACTCTCCCATTTAAAACCCCCGTCCTAGATAGATCGTTCCTCGAAATCCGACCCCCTGACCTGCTGAAAAATTAACCTTGACACAAAGCGAAAGCCAAAAAACTGTGTGTGTTCTCTCTTGCAGCCGACTGAGTTATTTAAACCTTTTCCTTCCTTTGTAACCATGCCTCAGATAATGTCCTATTACCAAGTGAAAAAAGAAAGCAAAGGAGATTCTTCATGCTTGTGAACACATGGGTACGCTTATTCAACAAGCAGCACGAGCGTGAAGTTCTCCTCAGTCCCCCTTCGCCTCTCAGATGCTTTGCCAAGCAAAAGGCTGAACACCGGGATGACACGCTGCAAAATCCCGCACCATTCGGGAACAGAAAACCTGTTCCGGAGCCGGAGAAGAGGGTTTGGAGGGAAGACGAGTTGAGGGAGAGAACGCAGGAGCGCCTGGAAGCCTCTCATCCGCGCTCGCGCTGCATAATCAAATCCCCAGGGCACGCGCGAGTCAGCGCAGGAGAACGTGCCCCATTTTTCGTTCTGAAACTTTCCCACAGGCGCTCGCCCGCAGAAAGCGGGCAGTGTGCCGCCAGGCACGTGTCCAACCATAAACACTACACATTCTAAACGCTGCCAGAGAAGCTGTATAAAAATGGTGCGTAATGCACGCCAAATTTATGTGTGCTCATCTCACAGTTTTAAGACTGTTTTAAGACCCAGATTATATGGCACGGCACACCTTATTTGCAGAACACAGAAATAGAGACATTGTACATGACTTATTGTTGATTCTCGAAGCACATAGCTACTTCCACATGAGTTTGTGCAGTGCATTACCTCGATTCGGTTGCCTTTACTTACGCAACAACTGTGAAACTGTGCATTCAAATGGATGTTTATAGAGGAAAAATGTTTCACGTGAGAAAAAGGCCGTTTCATAGTTGCACGATCATTTTTCTCTTGGCGAAGGTGAGCATTCATCCCACCGACCTCTGGCGAGGAAAGCTGAGTTCTGCAAAAGACTTTATATAAGCCTCTGGCCTGTCTCCTCCAGGTGCCGCGCAACCATTTCAACGAAGCATCTAAAAGTTACGTAAGAGCCAGCGAGGCCTCGGCGGATGGCGCGTGACCAGAATAGAACAGCGGCTGTTCCGCGCGCCTCCTGTTGGCACCGTGCCTCTCCGTGCCTGCGCCATCGGCTACTGCGGACTCATCTCGAGCGCGAAGGGATACAAAATGCTCACTGTCTTATTGTAGTGGTCGGTGTCAGACTTATAAAACTGTATAAACGTCACTCATTCCAGCGGTGGGGCGAGTTTTTTTTACTACAGAAATTTGACCATCGTGCAAAAAAAATCGATAAATACCAAACGTCCATCCTCAAAACCAAAACGCGCCAACAAACAAATATTAAAAAGTATTTGGGGTCCTGGTGAAAAATGCAACTTATGAAGCTATCACTGTGTCATAGGAGCGTATCTGTATGAACGTCTTAGCTTGTAAACACCACGTCCTACGCTGCGCTCTGCAGAGGCGAAATTCTGTTTGATCTGCCTCTTATTTTCTTTTCCCCATTTCGCCAGTGCAACGATAAGAGCGGATGCTGTGTAGATTTCTCTTCCCTCTGAGAGAGCATCTCTCCGCACACTGCTGCTGAATCCGAGAGAGGTTGCCATGACGACAGGTCTCTATGGAAACAAGAGGACAGTGCATGCTTCAAGGAAAAGTGATTCAAGTTAAACTGATTCCAAAGAAGGCAGCAGACTAACATGAGGATGGACCCTTACAATTTGCCCCAGTTACAGGATTGTCCTTAATATTTGGCTTGATGTCAGCTGTATATCTGCTCATTAGAGACAGAAACAAACAAAAAAAATTGTTCAACTGTTCAAATAATTATTTGTTTGTGTTATTTATGTCTTATTGTATTTAAAAAGTTTTGCACGTCACATTCCAGCTAAAACTCAATCTCAAGCCATCATAGCCAAATATATATATATATATATATATATATATATATATATATATATATATATATATATATATATATATATATATATATACACAGAGGCATGCCATCGGCTGTTATGTATAGGTATATGTTATGTATATGTGTATATGTTATGTATATTTGCTCTGTGCACATTGTAATTTCAAAAGTATCATTCATTCTTCATGGGCTCATGAGTGTACAGGTTACATCATCTTAAGTGCGTATGTTTAAATTTGGAACAGGCTGGTAACAAATAAATAAATCTGCCAATCTGCTCTGGGCCCCAAATTTCTAGCCACAAAAAATAGTAACTAAAAGAATAAAAGAATATTGGGCATTTGTCCCTTTACCACTGTAAAGCAGCCCAGCAACACGAGAGCATCTTTAGCACCTTCATTACTGCGGCCCTGTTATAGCAGCTTTACACAACGGGTTTTTGGAATGATCCACATATTTGTATGGTTACAGTTTATAGTGTCAGACGCCACAAAGAAGTCATATATCACCCCCAGGAAGATTCAAACGTACAAGGTTATACGCAGTTGTGCCTCTCACTTTCTGAAGTATTAATACACAGTCCGGGAGCAAAATCACGATTGGTTACTATTGTGAAATTAGAACTCAAAAATGGAGTGAGCCACCACAGTCACGGTGGAGAGTTTAGCGGAGGCTGCGGAGGAGAATGTTGGGAGGCCGTGGGAGTCTGTGAGCTCCTCTGCTGCTGTGTGGCCTCTGCAGACATCCATGCTGCCCCGTGTGTATCAGAGCACCAGAGTGGCGGGCTGTGATTGGCCAAACATCAACTCCAGCTGCTTCATGGCCAGCAGTGAAACATTTCAACATCCCGCAAAAACCCGCTGTGGTCAGGTGGTTTTAATCCTGATGACCACCAAATGAAATTCACCTTAGGTCAGGGCTCAGAGTGCAAGAAGCGACTGTTGGTGAAGGGTGTATATTGTTAAGGCATGAAAAGCAGCTACATTATTGATTACAACTGTTTGAGGTTCACCTCTTCCATTCAGTGGACTCTGGGCCGAGCCCTGTGTTGTGTAGAGAGGTCTTCCATGGCAGTAGGTCAGTATGTTTATTATTTTCAGTGAGCTCTAGCTAAAAATTCACAGGACCTAGTGCCCAGAATAAATACGTAAGTACAATGTGTAACAGCGGGTCCTGAAATAGCAAATCTCTTAATCCAGCTGGTCTAGATTGGAGCAGTCTTTAGCAGTGCTGTGCATGTGTATGGTAGAGAGGCATGAGTCATTTGGATCAACACCACCGCTACTATGATTCTGTACACACTCTGACGAACACACACACTCACATATACACTGAGGGACAAAACATCCATTTCAACAAGGAGTTTGATATATAACAAATGCTCATAATATTATACAACAAACTACATTCTAAAACTTAAAACAGAACCAAAGGTTTTTCTGATCACAAAGTGTATATGAGGACAACACAGTAAACAGGGAAAGGTCTTCTTCTCTAAAGGTCAGTGAAATGTTTTGTCGCACAGTAATGTCTGGTCTGCAAGTGCCATACAGGCGGAAATGTTGGTGGAACTGACAGTCACCAGCAGCACGATGCCAGAGATCCTGGAGGATGAAGAGCGAAACGGAGGAACAGCAAGATGAAGACCTGCCTTCAGACTTGCTTCAACTCAGGCTGGCAAGGTCTCAGGAAGGTGAGGAGATACAGTCTCCTGAGCAGCTAGGGTCAAACCCAAAGCCGTGTTCCTGATACACAAAGCAAGGCCATGAAGTAGTTATCACTAAGCAAAGTATCAGCACTAGAAATGTTTTAATATCTAGTCAATGAAAGATTCAAGATGATATTATATTCTTAATCTTCTGCCTCATGACATGCTGACTTAAAGGGGAATTCCACCTTTTTGCATAATTACTAGTAAACAAAGTCACTGGAATGTTTTTGTGTAAATTGTGGCATGTAGAGAAATGTACAGTGCAAGTGTGGATATTAATCCTGTACACCTGTAGAGTTTGTTTACAGAAAGCTGCCAGTGAAAATTTTAATCTATCAATGGACTTATCAGCACATACGTAACATACTGGAAATATACTGAAATAGATTCTATTTATTTTGGAATGTACTGACAACACTTCAATTCTGGGGGGGGTGGGGGGGGGTCAAGTATAGACCTCTAATAGATTATCAGGTACTACAGATTTATTTATCTAGAAGACACACCCAGACCTGCCACCATCGAGGACACATCTCGTCAGTTCAGGTCTAGTTCACTGAGGTTTTAAACTTCCACACCTCGGCCTCATCTGTCCTCTTTCTTGGCTCCACATTTTCATGTTTCTACTTCCTCTTTCTAGCAATGTGTACCAAGCAATGTGTACATACGTGCCTGTTGGTGTCCATGTTGACTTCTGTTCTGCCTCTCCTAAGCCCTTGGCACTTCCTCAACGCTCCTTTGCCCTCTTGGCTATAGACCAGATTGCCCCTGCACTACATACGATGAACAGCATGTGCTTCTGTTGTTATGCCCTCCGCATCCTAGTTACATGCTGCACAAAGTAAATAAAACCTCCAGCAACTGGAAGTTGGACTCTGTTGTGTTCATCTTCTATAATAAAAAAATATATAGCATAATAGAAAAATGTAAATCTATATGTAAAGCCATTTCAAATGTATTGTGTCTTCTGTTTTTGGTGTATGCCTTAAAATAGCACCACAAGAGTTTCACATCAACAGGTGCAACTAAACAAATCTACACAAGCAATCCTCCTGGACTTCTGGACGGCCCAGAGATATGCCAACACAACTGCACACACTCAGGAGACCCAGTGGCCCACTTCTTCCACTGGATAGTCTCCAGCTTTTTTGTGTAGCAGGGAATCCCAAGTCCCACGGCAGCCGTCGGAGGGTGATTTATGGGACACACTCACTCCTAAGGCGCTGCACGAGCAAAGTGTTTATCCTGCACGTGTTCCACCGTGAAGATCCCCCGACTCACTGTGAGCACTAATGTACAGGTGTTACCCACAAAATAACACTCTTCACACTCTTCAAAAAAAAAAAAAAGAAAAGAAAAAACCTCAGACCGCTTCTTTGGATTGTCACTGTATTGGGGAGTTACACTTTTTGAGCAGGGGAACTGTTTTTGGTATTAGGGTTAATCTGTTTTGAAGAAGCCTTACAAATTCTGAAACTGATTTCTTGAGATAATGAGATAATGAGAAACTAAAACTTACTTCCAGAGATTCTTTACTGTGTGAAGAGAATAAGATGAAATGTGACTTATAGTTCTTCTTTTCTAATGCGTCATTCTTTGACATCCCATGAAAGGGTTTGAAATCTCAACGATTACTACACGCAGTCAGTTTGACTCAACATCGCCTGTACATCTTCTGATACGAAGAATGAAATGAACCCAAAGTCACAAACAAAAAGCCTTTAAAAGTTGTGTAAGAAAAAACAGGTAGCTTTTTTTTTAGCTTGCTAGGTTGTTTTTCCCAGTGAAACATTTGGCATGGCTGTCAAAGTCTATCAATACTTGCATGATCCCTGTTCCAGTGTGCTGAAGGACAGGCTACTCTACAGGGTGGCCTCCCTTGCTAAGACTGGAACAATTACACACTCAGTCAGAGCATGAACCTCTCATAACACGTAAGGCAGATTAATTATGAACACAAATAAAGTGTAACACTTGAGCAAAATAATAAATGAATGAAGTATAAAACTATCACTTCCACAAGGGCTACAATAAGCAGTAACATTCAAATTTTGTTGACACGGGGGCAAAAAGACTTCAAGGATCTGTTGTAGGTTTGATAAACCACACAAATACACACACACACACACACACACACACACACACACACACACACACACACACACACACACACACACACACACACACACACACACACACACACACACAGTGAGGATTCCATTCTTTATAATGCTAAAAGTTGCCACACACATAGAACCTTTATGCCTGATTGACATTTTTAGGGCATTTGGAGTTAAAGATTTTTTTCATAACTTTTTATGTATGGATTGTAATTGACTTTAAATTTAGCATGTCTTTCATTCCTTATTAGACTGTGACCCAAATAACAATCTTTTTTAGCATTCTGCAGAATGACAGCCTGCATTCTTCGGTAATGTACACAAAGGTGAATTTCTAAGGCAGACCAATAATAGATCTATTCTGCTATTTGCAGCACAATGTGGGGGACATTTTACCATTTGTGCTAGCACCACAGTACACTCTGACAGGATCTGTAAATACAGAATAAAACTGTATGACTGTGACCTCTAATATATAGACAGAGCAAATATAAACCTCTTCAGAAATTCACATTATATCCAACCCTTGAATCGTAAAAATAGCCTGTGACCTCCAGGTACTGTTTCATTTGGAACTAGCACACCTTGCCTCCAAAAGACCTCTTTACAAGCAACATTCAAATAACAGATTCTTAAAACTTGAGGAATTGCTACCAAAGTGCAAAGATATTTCAAAACACCAGTCACAAACCACTGGCACTCACATATAATTCAAGATCAACGCTTTAGCAGTGACTAACACGTAGCTGTATTACCACAGCTATGGATTTTGGCTATGGATGACTGGCCCAGGCAGCCTCATGTGTGAGATGCCACTATGACTTTTAAATTTATTGGCACAATAATCATGTGGATTAGAGTTGTTTGAGTCTCACTCATTGCATGAATAAATCTTATCTTGGTAGCTATATGATTCACTTGATCTGAAATGGTAGATGTGAGACCAAGCATGACCTGAGCAGCTGTAGACGAGACATGTGAATAGAACGTAGGACAGGACACATACTTCGTGAAATCACAGGGAACGACTGAACAAACTCTTTTGTTTGGCCACGCTTTCCACTGCACGTGAACGTACACGGAACTGCACGGCCTGTTCTTGGCAAATTGTGCATGCAAGCAAGAACAATGCATTCTGAGTTCTGCACCACTGGGATTGGGCTTGGAATGTCTCTCGGATAAAGCACTGACGGTTGGGTTTAAGCAATTGGGTTGAAGCGTTAAATTTTGTCTGCTGGTTTCAGCGTGGTCTCTGCCGCTGAAACACTCCGTGCGGGACCACTCAGCCGGACCGGACCTGTGCCTGTTAGCACTCTTCATCATAACCTGTGTGTGGTGTGACACGCTATACAGAGTCAGAGAAGCATCCACAGAACAGCATAAGTGATACAGAAATTTTAAATTTGAAAGGCCACCTCACTGAGTAAGAGTAGAAAATGTGAATAATTTGAAATTATATTTCATTAAGCAAACAAAGAGAATGTTTAAGAAAAAGCAAAGATGGCTCTGCATTTTCCCATTACAAAATTGCAGGACTTCCTGTTAATCAAAACAAGGGTCAAATTGTATTGAAGATCTTTTTGTTGAGCTGTGGGTGAGGTGCTGGTGGGTGCAGGTGGGGTGTGGTTGAGCTGTGGATGAGGTGTTGGTGGGTGCGGTTGAGCTGTGGGTGAGGTGTGGGTGGGGTGTGGTTGAGCTGTGGGTGAGGTGCTGGTGGGTGTGTGTGGGGTGCGGTTGAGCTGTGGGTGAGGTGTTGATGGGTGTGGGTGGGGTGTGGTTGAGCTGTGGGTGAGGTGCTGGTGGGTGTGGGTGGGGTGCGGTTGAGCTGTGGGTGAGGTGTGGGTGGGTGTGGGTGTGGTGTGGTTGAGCTGTGGGTGAGGTGTTGGTGGGTGTGGGTGTGGTGTGGTTGAGCTGTGGGTGAGGTGTTGGTGGGTGTGGGTGTGGTGTTGTTGAGCTGTGGGTGAGGTGCTGGTGGGTGCAGGTGGGGTGTGGTTGAGCTGTGGATGAGGTGTTGGTGGGTGCGGTTGAGCTGTGGGTGAGGTGTGGGTGGGGTGTGGTTGAGCTGTGGGTGAGGTGCTGGTGGGTGTGTGTGGGGTGCGGTTGAGCTGTGGGTGAGGTGTTGATGGGTGTGGGTGGGGTGTGGTTGAGCTGTGGGTGAGGTGCTGGTGGGTGTGGGTGGGGTGCGGTTGAGCTGTGGGTGAGGTGTGGGTGGGTGTGGGTGTGGTGTGGTTGAGCTGTGGGTGAGGTGTTGGTGGGTGTGGGTGTGGTGTGGTTGAGCTGTGGGTGAGGTGTTGGTGGGTGTGGGTGTGGTGTTGTTGAGCTGTGGGTGAGGTGCTGGTGGGTGTGGGTGGGGTGTGGTTGAGCTGTGGGTGAGGTGTTGGTGGGTGTGGGTGGGGTGTGGTTGAGCTGTGGGTGAGGTGTTGATGGGTGTGGGTGGGGTGTGGTTGAGCTGTGGGTGAGGTGTTGATGGGTGTGGGTGGGGTGTGGTTGAGCTGCGGGTGAGGTGCTGGTGGGTGTGGGTGGGGTGCGGTTGAGCTGTAGGTGAGGTGCTGGTGGGTGTGGGTGGGGTGTGGGTGCGGTGTGGTTGAGCTGTGGGTGAGGTGTTGATGGGTGTGGGTGGGGTGTGGTTGAGCTGTGGGTGAGGTGTTGATGGGTGTGGGTGGGGTGCGGTTGAGCTGTGGGTGAGGTGTTGATGGGTGTGGGTGGGGTGTGGTTGAGCTGTGGGTGAGGTGTTGATGGGTGTGGGTGGGGTGTGGTTGAGCTGTGGGTGAGGTGTTGATGGGTGTGGGTGGGGTGTGGTTGAGCTGTGGGTGAGGTGTTGATGGGTGTGGGTGGGGTGTGGTTGAGCTGTGGGTGAGGTGCTGGTGGGTGTGGGAGGGGTGTGGTTGAGCTGTGGGTGAGGTGTTGATGGGTGTGGGTGGGGTGTGGTTGAGCTGTGGGTGAGGTGCTGGTGGGTGTGGGTGGGGTGTGGTTGAGCTGTGGGTGAGGTGCTGGTGGGTGTGGGTGGGGTGTGGTTGAGCTGTGGGTGAGGTGTTGATGGGTGTGGGTGGGGTGTGGTTGAGCTGTGGGTGAGGTGTTGATGGGTGTGGGTGGGGTGTGGTTGAGCTGTGGGTGAGGTGTTGATGGGTGTGGGTGGGGTGTAGGCAGGGGCTGGTGGAGCATGCCTGGGTCGCTCCTAAATATAGTCCCTGATCCATCCATGGCAGTGCAGGACTCCTCCTTTAACATTAATAAACCAGAAACCATTTATTTTTAATTCTCTTCTGAAATGAAATTACCATCTATTTTGGAGATGTTTAGATCCCAGTCCATTATCTGAGCTGTCTGCCCTTTCACACCCTGCAGGCCGCTGACACCCCACCGGAGTTTGAATGTGCTCACCCGAGTGACTGCTGCTTGGATGGGGTCCTTCCTGCGACTGGGACCTGGTACATGACAGAGACCAGACTGGACATTTTCATGGTACACACCCAAACACTGTGCTGGAGGTGGAGTCAAGTCCTTATGGCAGATCTTGAAATAGTTCTCTCAGGGAAAGACTGTTACCCTCATGAAGAAATCCTCAACGGTGATTCACAACAAGAGTACCAGGAACTGAATCAACGTAGTGACTGGGCACTAGTTCGGTTGGTGTAGCTGGTGTCAAAATACACAGATGGAGTGTAAGCAGACATGCACACACACACACACACACTGATCAAAGAGAGTGCACACTGATGATTCAGGGGTTTAGTGTAGGATGTGTCAGGATCAGTGTTTTGGCCACAGTAGATGGTAGACCAGATCAGTTGTTCCTCTAATATTAATGCATTCTCTGACTGGACATCTTTTCAACTTCCCGGGACTCATGATTATCCCATGCATTCTCAGAACCAATATGTGACTACAAGTGAAACAGACAGGGAGCAGAGTGGTTGTTTGGGGGCGGTGGGGTTGGGGGTTGTGGGGGCACCTTTGTCTCCCTATGATGTGCTGAGTTCATGGTCACTTTAGCTCCTTTTAATTGGACGTGTCCACTTGTTGTGCACCTTGATCTCAGTGTTCGATTAATCTAATTGGGCCAAACTGCAGATGTTGGGGGGGGGGGGGGGGGGTTCCTGTAATCCCTCAGCTCAGTGTCAGGGCATTAATCAAAACACTTCGTGATGATGGGCCCTGGAATGCAGCCCCAGCCGGCTCTGATCCAGCTGGTCTTAGCCATCCAGCCTGCAGTCTTTATTCTCCCTTGTGTGGTATTTATTAAGGCATCTAGATGTCTTAGAAAACACTTCAGGGGATTTGTACTGCAGACACGTTAAAGTTCTTTATAATATGTTGTATAATCATCAATGGTCAGTTCAGTTTCTCACAAGACCAGTGCTGGCTGGGCATTTTTGTCGGCAAGCCCCTCTCCTCACACTGAATGCTGACTACAACAACATTGACACATGTAAGAACTTCCACTGCATCACTGTGCCTGACACATTCAAACCAGGCAGACACCCACTTCCATGCCACTACCATATCAGTATTGTTAAGTGGTAATACTGAGTCATTGTTAAGGCAATAAGCTGAATAATATTCACTAACATTGCTTTGGCTTAAGAAAAGCGGGCAGAGACTCCAGAGTAATGGACCATTCTTCCTGCTGCCTGCTGATTGGCTCTGGTCGTCTGCTTGACCTTAGATCTTGAGAAGGGCATTTTCTCCATAGTCAGAATTGATCGACGAACTGCTCCTTTGACCGGAGGATGGAAGCACACAGACTGATGAAGTGTTGGAAGGTCTGTAGAGGGTCATCTGTAGCACATCAGAGGTGTGGAGCGCTCACATGTGCCTCCTGATCTAACTAAGGACCCAGTGATCAAATAGCCACTGAGCTAGGGGGCACATTTCAAATATCTGTCCATCAGAACGCATCCTCAGCTCTGGAGCAATGGAGCAATGCCACCACCCCCACCCCTCCTGCACAATCCTTAATATAATAACATATTTGCATTTACTCCATAACTGGTGAGGTGTGTGTGTGTGTGTGTGTGTGTGTGTGTGTGTGTGTGTGTGTGTGTGTGTGTGTGTGTGTGTGTGTGTGTGTGTGTGTGTGTGTGTGTGTGTGTTTGTGCATGTGGGGTGGGGGTTTATATCATGAGACAAAAAGACAAAAAGCAAAAAACTGAAAATATTTTTAAACTGAAATATTTTTTGCACTAATATCATATTTTGTATTGGTTGCAGCGTTTCACTTTAACATGGCACATTACTGCCAAAGTGCAAACATCAGGCACTGTGCTGATTCATAGGCTCTCAGGTTAAGTGTAATAATTGTTAGTAGACATATTATCCTGTTATTGTCATTAATTCATAAAAACAGGTCTGAAGTCGTCTATATTCCCCTTTTTGCTTTGATTGGTTAAACATGAAAAATTGATATCTTTATGTGCACCTATCTTAATTTTTGGAAAACAATCTCCATGCTGTGTTGATTTTCATGCAGTGGTCTAATCACGAATATATGTCAGTGTACAAGATTTAAGGAGAGCCAGGTTCCATGTAACACCTGTAATGGCAGGTCGGGTCATTAATGTGGCACAGGCCTTCACCCACTATGGTCCACAGCCACAACTGTGAAGGACATGAGACATGACTACATGTCCAAAATAGCACCTCATTTGTGGAAATAAACAAAACAAACACACAGCAGTAAAATGTTAGCTGAAAACCCCTTACAGCAAAGAATAATCAATATTTCCCAGAACACTAAACATAGGGTCCCTCAAAGGGGATGATGAAAGTTACACAATTTGAGACTAATTGCATTAAAATATGAATTGTTACTATAATAGTTTCTATGAAACAATTGTGGTATCAAAACTTACCTTAGCAAAAACTCCTCATGCTAAGTAAATATTCCTCATTATGTTATCCTTTATTGCACATATTAGATAATACTGATATTATCACTGAACAGAAAATCTATGCATGCATTATTGTAGAATCTTTAGTTTGGGTAATCCTGTTAACGTGTCAAGGTGTTGTCACCTAGTCACCTAAAGTGGTGTTTCTGGTGGTGTTATATTTATATTTATCCTTAATGTGTTTATGCCATAGTCATACTCTTCCTCTTCTTCACAACTTGTGATCTGTTTTTACTCCATGTAATGATGTACTGTACCTTGTGAATAGATGAGATGAACAGTAGCTGTGTATGCTTTAGTGCCAGTGGTTGATGTGTTAGTGATGGGTTTTAATCGGTTTGCTTTGACCTCTGGGGTCTCTGACTTTTCCCTTTGTCTGCATGTCAGTAATTTATACAGATATCAAGTGTATTCATCTACTGTGTTATGCATTCTGACTTATAATCCATTTTTTATTATTAGTTATTTTTCTCCATCTTCCCCACTGTACCTGTGTTATAGAATAACTTCTTCGGCTTCATGTGTCACCCTGTTTTATATTCTTTTGTTGTGACTTAAAGACTGACGCAGACTCTCTTGGGGTCAAAACAAATAAACAAACAAACGTCAGTACACTTGACAGCTTCCGCCCCATTTATTAATTCACCAAGTACAGTGAAATGGCATTATAGTACACAATGGATCATTCTTGTGAATGGATTTTTTTGCGCCATATAATATTTATTCATTTGGAAAACATTAAGGTTTCATGCACAATAAACCATATATAGACTTTTTCAAAAGAATAATACTAAATAAATAGAACCCTTTTCCAAAAACGTCAAAAATAACACTGTTAACGAAGGTTTTTTTAACGAGCCCGTCGGCAGCAGGGAGTGTGTAACTGAGTAGTGTCATACAACGCAATATCAGGGTAATATGCTGATGTGTGCAGAACCCTAGAAAAACATTCACTTTGTCTTCGTATGCCTCTGATCGGACACATACCTTGTCTGTGTACGAATCGTTTAACGTTATTCTAACATATCGTTTTAAGTAACAAATGTCCAGATATAAAAATACAAATATGAACTTCGGTAAAAAGAAGCGTGCCAGGGTTTTAAGAGAATGGAAAACTCCGCATTGGCACCAAGAGCGAAAAGTTCATGCAACGAGACCAAGAGATGTTACTTAGTATATACACGACGCCAAACGTAAGATACTCGTTTTTTTTAAGTTAACCAAAATAAATAACAATATATCCTCCACCTTGTCCTGTTCATCGTGATTATTATTATTACTCCACGTTTCTTCTGACCAACCTTGCTGGCGTTGGCTGTAAAACGCGTTATCTGATTGCAACCTGCTGCTCTGTCTCGTTTGGGGATAATGTATATTTTGCCAGTCTGGAATCGTGGATGAAATGGATGCGCAAGGAAACGCACTGACATGTTTTCTTCTCTTGTTTATACAAACCAGGCATTTTCCATGCGAGAGATGAACGTGGCGTTTTTTGCCCGGACATAATGCCTGCAGATATAAAACAGCGCGAGCAGAAACGGCGTAGCCTCGGGTGCTGAAACGGACAGCTCCCCTTCTTTTCGGCGCGCGACGAGCGCGTGCAAAGGGAGAATCGGCTGTGTGCTGTACGGCTTAGCTACAGAAACCGGCAAGATTGGTCTTTAGCTGACAGAAACCATGATGAAATGCCAGACCCGGTCTGGTCAACCGGTCTGAATCAAGACGGCCTGCACAGATAGAAAGTGGGTAACTTTCTGCACACCGGAAGTTTTGAATTGGTTTCGCTTGGAAAATTACCAGCAGCTTCAAAGACAGCTTCCTTAAACCCAGTGCCCTCGGTTCCTGCTCCCTGAGTCTCCTTTCAGCCTCTTCCCCGCTTCGACACTCCGCATCATCGTCGTTACTCATCACTGCTCACATGCACAGTCGACAAGTGCTTCAAACCGATGATTAAAAGAAAAGATTCACAAGGCATCGTTCACGCTTAAACGCTCGAGGACGACTTGTCCGTCATCCCTTTGAGGACTTCGTCTATTCGGTCGTCTTCAATAACCACTGCGAAAAGAACAAATATATTCTCAATTAAACCACGAGTTTCCCCACTAGTAAATGTTATGCAATTAAGTTAAAGGAAATAAATTCAACTACTCAACAGGGGTGGGGGTCATGTTCACTTGGAAAGGTCAAAAAGCTCTAAAGAAAACTATTAATCCGTTTCGGAGCTATGACTGTCTGGAAGTTACATGGCTTTTGCAGGATATTGACATTGTAGAAATATTCATACAATTTGTACTTTTGAAGAACCGATTAACGTTCGTTGATTCCCTTACCGTGCTTCGCCCTGCCAATCTGCCCGAGTTTCGGGGGCCTTTTTGATTGCGACGATCCAAAGAATGAATTTGTGTCTTGCAACCGACAACTGAATGAAATCTGGCCGACTTCATTGTCTGCTCCGTAGCCGTTCATTTTCCCCTCGCTGTATGGCAACACTTCGGACATCGCGATTACGACAAATACTTGAGTGCGGAACTAAAGCTACGAAACTAATAAATGTTCAACAAAAAAAGCTCTTGGAACGATCCCGCGACGACTTTCGCTTCTTTACCACAGTTGTATGGTGTAAACTCCCAGGTAGAGACTGTTGTTTCGTTAGAGACTCGACAGTATCGTAAGTCCTGGCAGAACGGACTGTTATTGTAACCTCGAGAAATTGCGCCCGCCCGCGTGCCTGCAGAGCTCTGGTGGAAATGCAGGGAGATCCCGAGACCATAAAGGAAACCCGGGCGGACAAGTGAAGTCATCCATCCGGGTTCGAAGGGGCGGGGCTGAGAGGAATTTGAGCCTGAGTGGATTAGGTTTACACAGGAGAGCTAAAGTCCACAGAAGCAAAATAAGAGCTTTTCAAGTGTTTGTACACTACAAAAAAACGTTACTGATGTTTGAAAACCTGCTTGCCAAATTAAACTAGAATAAACTATATTTATTAAACAAAAATAAACTACATTTTAAATAATTTGTATAATTTTACACTAAATCAGTTATTATTTCAGATAGATTAAAAAGAAACGTGTATAAAATTCTAACTATGGACATAAATATAAGTATGGGGACAGAAACTTTCTGAGTGGGTTTGCAGAACAAAAACTTGCCAATACTTTAGCTCCATCTGCTGGTTCTAAAAGGAAAGAACCAGTACGAACCGAAAATGTCGAAACGAAGTCTTATGGATTTATTGAGCTGGTTGGAATGCCCATTAACATGTAGGTAGCATTATATTGCTTATAATTAATGTTGCTTATCATGTTCATAGCATACCTGGGAAATAGTTGGACCCTTTCTCAATATTCCCCATTGCCCGCATTTTTAAGGTTTTATTTGTTTGTTTTGTGGAGACAGTATGATGAGTTACAAACACTTTATAGGTGATATGAAGTGATTGTGCTATAATTAATCTTAACTTAACAGGAGATTATTTTAAATAAACAGGAGATATTACGAAAGACATAAATCATAATTATTATACAGATATATTTAAACGTTTTTGTTTATTTACTAGTAAACCACTAGTAAGCTAGTTCTCGTGCCTTCGTTATCTATACCCCTTATTTTTTAGACAATCTGAACCCCCTTCTCAGTCTGTATCTTGGCGGCGGAAGTTGGAGATCGCGTGGCTATTTTTTACCATGGGTTTGGTTCGCCACCTGTCCCGGTCAGTCCGAGAGTTCGACACAATCCGGGTAATAACAGAGCAGGGAAAGCACAAAACTACACTGAAATGGTGAACCTTGTTCTCGGTCCGGTGGTGACGGGTTTGGTCTTCCTCTTTCTTTCAGGTACGCCAGACTAATCAAACATGTTCTAACTCAGTCATGTTATTACTAACCTACTAACCTATTCAAACTTTTGTACCTCTTCTCTTTTGGAAATATTTCTACAATCTAAGCTTGTATTGCCAGCCCATTTCAAATATGAACTCATAACCCTAGCTTATGCTCTGTATGTATCTAATGTCTGTATGTATGTAACATAGATTTTTTCAATCTATGTTTCTATATATTTATCTAAGTATTTATTTCTGTGACATGAACCCGTTTTTGTTATCACGTAGTAACCAAAAAATGGAACTTGCAGATATAAAACACAAGTAATACAACAAATACAAGTAAACAAGAACAAACAAATATGTTTACATTTAGTTCAAACGTGTTTCACAAACCGTCTAGCCAGTATAGCTGTACAGACCGAGTGCAGTTATGTGAGGAAAGAGCCACTCAGACTGTATGTGGTTAATTAATAGCTTTGTATCTTTCGATAAATTACAACAATTCACTAGACCACGAATTACAATGATTTAAAAAACCAAGCCATTAATTACAATTACAAGTCGACAGGCCACAAGTTCCGCACAATGCCTCGATTGTGAGTGTGTATGTACCTCCATCTTGCCTACAGGATGTACATGTAGAAACGAGGAGGAGCGTCTCATACACCACCTGTTTAAGGAGCGCCGATACAACAAAGAGCTTCGGCCCGTCCAGAACAAGGATGAGTCCGTCACCATCTACCTGGCGCTAACGCTGTCGAACCTTATCTCCCTCGTGAGTGCAGGGGCTCGTGTCCCAAATTATTTGGCCTAAGATGGCTTTCTCTTAGTTATTATTTATTTTCATGTGTTTCTCTGACAGGATGAAGTTGAGGAAACTCTGTTGACAAATGTATGGATGGAACATGTAAGGATTCTTTTAATTCTCCAAAGTAAAAAAGAAAAAGAAATGAACACTGGGCTTCTAGGCTAATCCTTTCATTTTATTTGGAGTACATAGCGTGGGACACATTGTGGGCAGAGCGATGTTCTGCTAAAATTACGACATGGGAAAAAGCAAACTGTGGGATGCAACAGTAATAGACACAACCAAAAGAAGGAATATGATAAATCGCACAAATATTAGGGACTTAAACATGAAATAGAGAGAATGTAGAAGGCTAACACACACACACACACGCACACACAGACACACACACGCACACACAGACACACACATGGACGTAATTTTGATTTCAAAAGTGGGGGGGACATGGATTCATCCCTATTTAAATATTTGGTTTTAACCGTAAAAACTGGGGGGGACCAAAACCGGCTTTTGAAAAAGTGGGGGGGACATGTCCCCCCCAAAATTACGTCTGTGCACACACACACACACACACACACACACACAAAGTTCACAAAGTTTCCAGAGAAACAGAAGTCGATCAAGGCTGTTTAGATTATATAGGTATATATAGGTATAGGTATATATAAATGATATATATGTTGCCTCTGTAACAGGGCTGGACTGACTACAGACTTTCATGGAACGCATCAGAGTTTGACGACATTACGGTGCTGCGTCTCCCTTCCAGTATGGTGTGGCTCCCAGAGATCGTTCTGGAGAACAAGTGGGTCATTTCTTTCATTGCATTCTCTCTGGCTTTATGTTACTCTGCCTCATCATTCAAATATTTGCTGTTTTAGCAACGACGCACAGTTTGAGGTGGCCTACTATTGCAACGTGCTCCTCTACGACTCTGGATACGTCTACTGGCTTCCTCCGGCCATCTTCCGTAGCTCCTGTTCCATCAACGTTTACTACTTCCCCTTTGACTGGCAGAACTGTTCTCTGAAATTCAGGTGCACTGCTCACACAGCACACACAACATTTACAACAAATATTGATTTCATGCATATTGATTGATTGATTTCATGCAGTGAAATGTCAGCTGGTGCATATTTTTTTCCCACCTCCTCAGCTCCTTAACTTATAATGCAAAGGAAATCACGATACTTTTAAGAGAAGATGAAGAGGCAACAGACAGCAAAAAGTATTACAAGGTGGAATGGATCATTATTGACCCTGAGGGATTCACAGGTAAGGAATGACAGAAATGCCAGACAGCGCTCGCGTTCCCCCCATGTTTGGTACAACACAGCGGTGGAGAACACCTCTTCTGTCTCTTCAGAAAACGGGGAGTGGGAGATCGTGCACATGCCTGCCCGCAGGAACACGTACAAGAGCATCCCCATGGACAGCAACAAACACCAGGACATCACCTTCTACCTCATCATCAAGCGCAAGCCGCTCTTCTACATCGTCAACATCATCATCCCCTGTGTGCTCATTTCCTTTATGGCCTCGCTGGTCTACTTCCTGCCTGCCGACAGTGAGTACCCACAGTTCTCTTCAGACACTCGTGATTAGTCCTGGTGATCATATTCAAGAGCACAAGCGAAGGCTGATGCAATCTTAGGGTTGGGCACGAAGAGCACGTGCCATTCGTGCTTTTTATATTGGTGACTAAGGGTGCACACCCCCATGGGGCATATGAAGGGTATCTCAGTCAAAAGGGCACATGAGCATGTCGAGCCTTGTTTGGGTTTCTTCGGCTATTTTGGTGTAATTGTGCAATTTTTGGTATCTACATAAAAATGTATTGTGATCTATGTTGGTCTTCCGATATTTGAAATCTATTTATGGTAAGAAGTGAATGGAACATCTGATGTTTGAAAGAAGTTTAGATTTGTCGGCAGCCCCAAATACTTCATAATTATTCCAACCTGATATGATCCAGTCTGATCTGATCATAACTACACATTGAATTTATGGCCAACTTAATTTGCCTCATCACAGGAGAATGACTATTTGTGCTATATTGTAGCTACTGTGATTTTACAAGGTTCTCTCTCAAACACTATACTGTGTCAGATGATTTAAAAAAATGCTAACATAGATCATTCAATTACAGGTGGTGATGTATGTCATACCTCTGAATGTATATGTTAAAATATATGTGTATATGTTTTCTTCATGTCCCAACTGTTTAGTTGGAGTGAAAATGTGAAGACATACTGATCTTTAACCAATAGGTCTGGACAACTTTGTCATATAAATTCATTCACAGGTCATGGTAATCCTACAACACCAATCTGGGTCTTTTTAAGGCTTTTGTCTTAAACCACCTCAGGGTGTCACAGTCTGATCCACACACAGCCACTGTTCCTTTGCCTGTCCCTTAAGGCAGGGGTGCTCATTACCCCTCGGATCGCGAAGGAAGTGTCGGTCGATCGCGAAGGAATGTGCGTAGATCGCGTGACATTAAAAAGTAGTAGATGAATTGCCCATCTGCACTGAGGTTGTATTTTGATTGACATTCATGGTAGCCAATCTGCAATCCGCTCAACAAATTACGTTCGCCACGATCGCCATTTTAAAATAATGTGGAACTGAAAAATCGAGTAAATGGGAATGAAGCGTATTTAACAAAAAGTTCTAATTAAATGTCTATTGTGTGATGGGTCATGGTGGTTACCCTGACACGTATCTTCTCTGACCCCATCCAGGTGGTGAGAAGATGACCTTGTCCATCTCTGTGCTCCTGGCCCAGTCTGTCTTCCTGCTGCTGATATCACAACGGTTACCTGAGACCTCCATGGCGGTTCCCCTAATAGTCAAGTGAGTGAAACAAAAACTGTTCTGGGATCATGTGCCAAAAAAACATCGCCATAAGTTAAAAACAAGAAGAAATCAAAGAGGTTATACAGACTGGATGCAACTCTTGCAGGTACCTTATGTTCATCATGGTTCTCGTCACGGTGGTGGTGCTGAATTGTGTGGCGATGCTGAACTTCCATTTCCGTACCCCGAGCACCCATGTCATGACCCAGTGGACCAAGCAGGTTAGTGGACTCACCAGGGTTCTGGGAAGGTTTCTCTAAAACGCTCTTCTACTGATTATTTGTTAATTTAAATGCTTTTGTACACCTTCAGTTCTCATTAAGCACTAGTATCTCCTTCAGATATCCTGTGTGAATAACCTTTGGCATTTTCTAAGCCTTGTGAGAATATAGTACATAGGAAGTGGATCTAACCAGAGGTGTCAATTCCTGGTTCAGAAAGTAAAAGTCCTCACCAGGATTTTGCTCAGGCTTCCTGGATTGTGTTGATTCCACTAATTTTACCTGGATTGCACTAATTAGAAAGTCTAGCAAGCTTGAGCAAAATCCTGGTGAGGACTTTTACTTTCTGAACCTGGAATTGACACTTCTGGATCTAACCATATGTAAATGCCAACACCTCAGCGCCCTGTTTCTCCAGATCTTCCTGGTGACGCTGCCCCGTCTGATGCGTATGCCCAAATCGGGGGAGAGCGAGCCCAGCTGGGAGGGGGCACTGCCCCGCCGTTCCAGCTCAGTGGGCTACATTGCCAAGGCAGAGGAGTACTACAGCTTGAAGTCACGGAGTGAGCTCATGTTCGAGAAGCAGTCAGAAAGGCACGGACTGGCCACTCGCCCCACGCCCGCAGCAGGTAAGCACTTTCGGGCCCAGTTCTTGGAAGGTTCCCCAGCTAGAACAGGTTTTTTGGTTCGATTCAGACTCCTAACAGACCTTGGGCAGGTAACGCAGGGTTCAGCAGACTTTGTAAACCTGATAAAGGTGTGTGAGAAGCTGGGAGAGAATAAAAGCATGAACTGTGTGCTAGTCCTGACGATTGGTTGAAGAACCACTGCATTGGGGCGTTGGCATGCTTTAGTGGTATTGGGACTTGTTCGCCATTGTTATAAAAATGAGCTCTTTGCAGCTTATAAGCCAAGCGGTGAGTCAGAAGAGACCAAACAGTTGTATGATGAGATGAAGCCTGCCGTCGAAGGAGCCAACTACATCATCAAGCACATGCACGACAAGAACGACTATAATGAGGTGGGGAGTCCAAGAGGCATGAAATTTGGCAATGGCACCAGCCTTCCAATGAGGTTTCACTTCACTGGTGCCGTCATGTTATGGCTGTTCAACAGAATAGCGTAATTTGTGCCTGTGTTGACATGTTTCTACAGGAAAAGGACAACTGGAGTGGGATTGCCCGGACGGTGGACCGTCTCTGTTTCTATGTCGTCACTCCCATCATGACAATAGGAACCATTGGCATCTTCATGATGGGAAACTACAACCACCCTCCTCCACTGCCTTTTGAGGGAGACCCATTCACATACAGGCTGGAAGACAGACGATACATATGATCACATTGCTTAGCACCACCAGGGCCACTCACGAAGGCAAGATGCCAGAACACAACAAGGTTTTCTTAAATTATGCTTTTATCTGTGATTTACCAGATTTTGCATGAGTGGGTCTAAACATATATACATTGAAAGTGGTTAAGTATATGATGTACATTGATTTACACTGACTAAATCTCCTAGGGACTATATATATCTATATATAGATATAACATTTAGCCTTTCTGGTATAGCTGTGAAACACTGTAGTCCTGTCAGTTTTTTCATATTAGTAAAAAATCTGCAATAATATCTGATACCCCACCAAATGTCTACAACCTCAGGGGGTCATCAATCAAACGCTTTGCAACCAAGGACATCATCCACTATATAGTTGAGAAAAGATTGGCCAAGGAACCTTTTTCCACAGTAAAAAAAAAAAGAAAAAAATATGAAAGAATGAACTCTCTCTGATGTCAGAGGACTGTTTCACCAGAACCTTTGAACCAGTTGTTGTTCGTGAAGCCCAGATGCACAAAGATCTTCACCCTGCCAGGATCGCTTCAGTGCCGACGTAATTCCAAGATGTGAGGCTAAAATGCTCACTGCTCTTCTTCTTTTGGCATGGAGAACCTGCTACCTCTCCTGAACGTGTCAGACCCGTCCTGTGGAAACAGAGCTTAGATGCACTGTAGAAAGCAGATGAGTCTTACTGTGTAAAGACCCACAGCAGATCAATGTTTCAAAGCACCAGAGCATAGAATGACACCCAACACCCACAGCGAATCAGCCCCATATAACTTGAACTTTATGTTCCCCAAAACATACTAATGCCTATAGCGTAGTCTGCCAACTCCAATAGAAAATGTAAGCCATGTTGTTTCATAATTTTCATCGTCAGTATGTCAATAATGTGCTCACATTTGAAAAGAAAACAGTAGTGGTAACAGTGGGTGTCACTTGCAACCTGTTAGTCATTACAAACCGAGATCAAGCAAATCTTCATCTATGTGCTAAATAGTGTGTATACAGATCAGCTATTTTAATACCGTCCTACAGAGCGAATGTAAGGCCTGAAGGTTCCTAAGCCTCCATGTCACAAACAACACGGAGCTGTTTAGGAGCAACAGAGCAGCTGTTCGCTCAGATGGAGCCACGACAGGTTTCGCTTATACTGTCAGATACATTCACTGAAAAACGAGCCATGTGGATTTTGCAAAATGCTAGAGATTCGCAAGCTTTATTTATTTATTCTCATTGTTTTTGGGTTTTTTTTTTCTTTCTTTTGGAGAAGCTGAAAATCTGTCTAATACAAATAGATTTATGTCTAATATGTGATTAATACTCCGTTTGGCATTGTGATATTCTCATCTGTTCTGGTTTCCCAGTGGATCAGCAGGAGAAATTCTTCCTGATTGAATCTGCATTTAACACCATCAGTATTATACTTTAGGTGAAATGCTTTTCTACGTGCCATGACTGTCTTGCATGAGACTATGTGTGGCTGGTTTTATGTTAAAAGGTAACAGTGGCACTATAAGGATTTTGTTTTCACAAAGACCAGTACCCAAAATGTTGAATCTTTTTATGTATTTCCCTTGTGCTGTCTCTAATTTCAGCATGTAAAGAATGTATTAGTTAGGTGTGTGCTTTCTATTACTCTAGTCAATGTAACTCTCTTTTAAGGTTGAAGCTAATTCAATATATAATTTAAACGTATAGTACATGGTTTGATTTTTAATACTGTTTTCCTTTGACCTCCTTCTTGGGCTGTTACATCTTACAACCACTAGGATGCAGTATGGAGTCAGTTTAAGTTTGGACTTTTGATGTTGTGCCAGTGTCATTTACTGGATTACAGTTAATGACCTGCATCACATAAGCATTTAGTTAATGTAAATCCAGTCATTTTAATTTAAATGAGTGTAATAGATATACTGAAATGAAGGGCGTTGTCCTATGTGCCTCTACTCTGCATGAGAGATGTTTTATGTGGATTCTTTGATTAATCTGGAGGAGTATAAATGACAGGGAACCAGGGTGGAGGAGAGAGAGACCACAGCATAATGCCTGCTGGACGAGAAGCTATAGTTGTGAGACAAGCTCAGTCTGCTGTTGACAGTGTCTTACAGACAGCAAGGCCAGGACACCCAGTTCAGCTGCATTAATGCCATCTAGCAGTGTGCCACAACACCCTACAGCAGAAACAAATAAGACACAACACGAGAGAGAGAGAGAGAGAGAGAGAGGACCAATAAATTCTAATCAGCCTAACACAGGGACACAGCAGACTGAGAGAGAGAGAGAAAGAGAGAGAGGCTTACGGAGCGCCACCCTTTGATCCTGTCTAAGATCCACAGACACACACCTACACCCTCTCTATCTATGCCAGCCACTGCCTGGAAGTTGTGGTTAATTATCACCTGTCTGCTGGATACGGCTCATCATGCGTTTATGGTTTGGTCTCTGATTCATCAGAACGGAGGTGGTTGGTCACAAGGTCCCAGTTACATCATCCTCACCCCTGTTTGACAAAGAAGGGACCTGTAGTCCTGGGTCTAAGAGCTCCAGCTTAGTCCTGGGTCTAAGAGCTCTCCCTCAGCACGGCACAGCTTAGCCCCTATAGCTCTGTAAGCATAAGCCTGAGTTATGAAGTAAAGCACAATTTTTCAGAGGCCTGGGCAAGTGATGGTGGACCCTGCCTGCTTTGCGTGACGTGCAATTGCATCAAATGTCCTGAGATTGGATCTGAATTCTTCACATAGAATAGATTTGGCAATGAGAGGCAGGAATGTTTAGAGGGAGTGTTTTCCCCACTTGATTTGTACCTCATTCACAGAGGACGCTCGGCCCACTGCTGTATCCACCAGCCCGTCGTTAGGGGCTTAGTAGTATGTTACGGCTCTCCCCGATAAAAACATTGTTTTCGTAGTGAAAGCAGCCATTGATCACCGGAGAAGCTGCACTTCTGCAAATAAAGATAACAGAGGAAGTCCAGTCAGGCAGGAATAATTGTTCCAACTGGAACAGCCATGCAGAAACCCAATTAAGCACACAGATCTATTGTTCTTTGATTGATTTGCTTTGATTCACGCCAGCGCTCTCTCCTGCTACTGTATAGAAGGAATGATGCATTGTGTTTTGTGCTGATGTCTGGTCAGCTTCTCAAACTAGTGAGAAAAGAGAGGAGAGTGTAATGGAGCCGCGTCCGTGTAATGGAACACGCGTGTTCTAACACGGGGTAGAGCAGAGCTCCGTTAGCCTTTAGGGGGAGCTGTGACTGCTGCTTCAGCCTGGCAAAACATTCCTTCTGTCTTGTTACTCTGTACCACAGATATAAAAACAATGTATTTGAGCTTTGTCTAACAATAGCACATATGTTTCTTTAACCTCTCAACCCTGATACCTTTATTTAGACCACAGTACCATTCTCCTGTACACACACACACACACACCACCACCACCCACCCACTCAAACTGCCAGAAAGAGCTTTGCTTTTATTTTTCTGCCATTCTAGAGGTAAAAAAAATGTTTGGGGAGAATCAGTTGGGGGGGATTAAATGCGACACTGGCAAATCTTCTGTCAGGGTGTGAAAACTGCGTCCTCCTACTCGAATGCAGCAGGCAGCACACCGCATTCTCCTCGTTTGCAGATTAACCCCCCACCCCCTCCGGATCCGGGGGCGTTTGTTTACCGCGCCGTTAGCGCGGCTCCAGCAACGTGAGCCGCCGCGAGGTTTAAAGAAACCGAAAGCGCTCGCTCTCTGCACGCGCAGCCCGACAGCGACGCGCCCGGTAATGCCTTTCCTCAGAGGGGCACGCGCTCTTTAATGTCGACAGATACCGAAACACATACAGCAAAAAAAAAAGATACAGCAGATGTTTTAAAAAACAAAAACCCAAATGAGAAAATAAAATTTTAAATTACTTATTATTTTACCCTGAAACTTGACTTTAAAAAGATATTTTGTTTGAAATGAGATAAGACGTGTTGGTATATCTGAAAGAAATTCATAGATGCTACAGACAGTTAAAGGATGATCGTTCATCCTGTGTGCTCCAAATTATCCCCACGGAGAAGGACGAATCTAGGTTGGACTGAAACGGACTCGTCTCCGCGCGGCCAGCAGGTGGCGGACGGGCTCTCCGCTACCGGGGAAACGCGCCGTTTACAGGGCGCCTGCGGGTTTTAAAGCGCCAAATGTCGCTCGTGAGTCTCTTGTATGATTCATGTCGACACACTAAGGCTCAATCTGGGCCTCGGTTTGGACCCAGCTCCACTCTCCCGCCTCCGTTGGCTCCGTGAACTACGGCAGCGGGGGTGCGCGCTCGTGCGCTACCGTGACCGACTCTGGATGTGGTGCGAAAACACCGGTTTGTTTCGGGACGATCAAAGCGTGGGTGCCCGTCACAGATGTGTTGGCTAGCGTATAAAATGTGCTGAAGAGTTTTATGATTAATTAATAAGGCTTCCCAAAAAGATGTCACGAGCGCTCTTTCGCTCGTTCTCTTTCTTCCAAAGATTTTCAACGTATGCGCATCAGTCCAAGCTGAATGTTTTAGAGTCAGCTCCGACTTAAAATACTGTGGTTGCACCCACAAAAAGACTTAGCACAACATCACACACTGGGCGAAAATGAGGTCGGAAATGCAAACCCATATTTCATCCAAGTTCCGTTGAAACAGTGTTGAACCCTTTTTGAAACAGGAGCGTTTCCTCCCGTCATTAAGATGATGCTGGGATTACGCCCGTTATCCTCGCGGGAAATAATCACGCAGTGAGTCAAATTCACTTTGCAGCACACCGCCCACAGGAGGAGCGCGTGCTCGATTTAATCAGTGTTTCTCTCCGTGTCGTTATTTCTGAGGCAGCATAAACTCAGCGCGGCCAACATCTCGTCCCTTATGCCCTTCTTAACCGCTAGTCGGCGCTCGTCAGATAGCCGGCTCTGAATACGGAGCGGCCGAGAATGTGAGGGTCTTGCAGCCGGTGCGTAGCACGAAACTGGACGACTATCGTGGACGCACCAGAGAAGGCGGATGAGAGGAAATCTCAGCACGGCACAATGTGACAGCGCGTTTGGACTGAGACGGGAGAGCGGATATTAGGACACGAGACCACCGAAGACAAACAAGCGGGTGATGGAGATGAGAAACGGCCGAGACCGTGGAGAGCGGTTATCGGGCACACATTCATAACATGTGCCCGAGAGTCCTTACAGTGCCGTGTTTGCGCTGGATGTGATGAAACCATTCCGTCTGGGCAACATCGGGCGCTAACGTGGGAACCGTCTCGAGGCGCGCGCGAGAAGTCCCCAACCCAAATCCGCTGCGTGATTGGACCGAGTTAACGAAATCTTTTGCCCCCCCCGGCCCACGTGAGGAAAGAACTACCGAAACTTTCCCGATGGCTCTCGTCATGGAACCAGTAAGCAAATGGAGCCCCAGTCAGGTGGTGGACTGGATGAAAGGTGAGCCATGGTGTAAATGAGCGCAGGGCTGAAACATTCGCGTAATTGCGCAGGAACCGCAAGGTTCCTGAAAGCTTTTTCCCGTAGACCCCCATTTTGCTGGCGTTAAATACTAGTGTAGGTGGTTACTGAGGATGCCGGTGTATTACTGAACAGGTGTCTGTAATCTAAAAATCACCACAGAAGAGGTGCATCTCAAAGGTGCATCTTAGAATTTGAGAGTGAATCTGTTTCTCTTAGTAAACGGAACTAAGTGATAGGAAGCAACGAAGACGCATTTTGGCAGGTGAGGAGAGTAACTGCAGCATCTTTGGTGAGGTTGGCCGTGCGGAGGTGAATGACGCGCCTGCACAGCGCGCGTGGGCGTGGGTGGTTCGCACATCACAACACAACGCGCTATGCGAACTCGCCAGATTGTATGAAATGACTTAATCGCGTCGTTTAAGACTCACAGACATCAAATTTCGCCCCTTATGACTGTTATTCTGCTTAAACAGCAGCAAATAAAAAACCAAGATGTTGGTCCATATTAGCATATTCACAAACCTACAGCTTCTTTAGCGTCTTAATTAACTTGTCTAAACGTCCATACAATCGGCTTAGCACATTTGGCCAATGTAGCCTACATCTGATTTATTTTTTAAATATGAGAAAAGGAAAGTGATGATATTTACGTAATTCCCGCAGCGTTTATTAATGTATTCATCCATTCGTATTGTTCGATTCGTACAGGAACAAACGATCGTCCAAGATATGAAATTTGTACAAGTACACTTATAATCATCCACTGCCACACGACTAATATGGCACATTTAAATTAAATGGACAACAATAAATAGGCAATATTTTTTATGTTTTTCTTGTACCCTGTATTTGAATGCCGGTGTGCAATAAATCCCATGGCTTGTCAAGACTGTTACATAGCCCTGAATTTTTATTTACTTCACCTCAGAAAGCTGTGGACCTTCATCTCAAGTTTGTGAGACTGTAACAATGTAACATTAACTGTGGAGTTTTGGCATTTTTTATGCATGTGATAAATGCATGACATTTACAAAATCATATGTTCACCCCCAAGATTACATCATAATGACTACAAATTATTATTTATTTCCAACGTGGATTAAGATGATTTTGAAGCAGGCAACCAAAAGTGTGTGTGTGTGTGTGTGTGTGTGTGTGTGTGTGTGTGTGTGTGTGTGTGTGTGTGTGTGTGTGTGTGTGTGTGTGTGTGCATGCACTCATGTTCCATCAGGAGAGATGTCTTTTTCCAGAGAGTTTTCAAAGCTCTCTCACTGTAACAAACTACTGATGACGAAACATGAAACATCCCTGACTCTTCTTATACCCTGAACAGCTAAACTCCTTTGCAGTTTCATATCTCATATAAAATCATTTTGCTGCTTAGAACGCTCAAGGGTAACTTGCTGTAATATCATATGTTGGGAGACCTTGTAATACTGGTGAAAAGACTGAAAGTGTGTGTGTGTGTGTGTGTGTGTGTGTGTGTGTGTGTGTGTGGGTGTGTGTGTGTGTGTGTGTGTGTGTGTGTGTGTGTGTGTGTATGTGGAAGGTCCATTGTTACATGAGGCTTGGAACAAGTTGCATCTGTGTCTCATAATGGGTTGGAGTGAGTGAGTCACACAGCCGGTGTGAGCAGGACAGATCACTGTATGCACCCTGAGGCCTACACGCTCCACTCAGCCAGTCCGCTGTGCAGCATGACTTAACAAGTGTGATTAAAGTGGCATTAGCTCCCAAACGTTGTGTGGGTCCTCTCAGTCTAAAGGTTACCTGGAGTGGAAGAAACTCATTTGCTTATGAACAACAGCAAATGGCGGTCCCAGGGCCCCGGGGCCGGACGTGGAATAGTCCCGCCGAGGGTCCCGCCGAGGGTCCCGCAGGCCCTACCAGCGAGAGACGCCTTGAGCTCTCCAGCCACCCAAGTGCTTGAGCTTTCAAAACACAGAGCTTATCTGCGTCTAGCAATTAATAGGTGCTCGAGCAAGAGGGAGTGGGGGGGGACTGGGGGGGACTGGGGGGGGGGGGGGGGGGGGGGGGGGGGCGCGGTGAGCCAGAGGATGGATGCCGGAACAAAGTCTGACGAGAACTGAGAGTATCAAGGGAGCCAATGAGAACTAAAGAAAATGAGTGGGCCAGGATGTTATTCAGTGAAACTAAAGGAAGGAGGATGGATGGATGGATTTATTGAAAGACAAAAACCGAAAGTGTCACAGTCTGACTCCTCCCTCACTCTTTTGTGTTCGTGTATGTTTGTCTACGTGCGCTTACGTCCATGTGTGTTTCTTAGTGTGTTTGTTTGTGTTATTTGTATCACGTGTTTCTTGTCTCATTATCATTATGTGCTACACTCCTTTCTTATTGTCGTCGTATTTTAAGTGTACTTGATGTCCACGTTGTTTGTCAGTCAATGTTTGACTTCAGTCCTGTATGTTCGACTCATTTACCATAGTGCAGTTACTAGAAGTTACGTGTTGAAGACACCGTGCTCTTGCAGTGTTACAGAAAGAAGACAGACATGTATTGTTTATGGTCCTGAAAATGAAATGATGGCTGTTGGCACAGTGAGAATGAGATCAAGAGAAAGTGCGTCAGAGAGGTAGAGAGAGGTAGAGAGAGAGAGAGAGAGTGAAAGTGAGAGAGGAAAGCTGGGCTGTCCTCTGCTTACCAGACCTTCAGTATCCCCCCCCCCCCCCCCCCCCCCCCCCCCCCCAGTCTCATTCTAAAGCAGTGTCTCTTGTGTTTTGTGTGTGGGTTCAGAGCCTTGGGGGGGGGGGGGGGGGTCCAAGCTTTTACTGCTCCGTCCCTGAAATGCACTGTGGCAGATAAAGAGGTCCAGTTAAAATTCAGAGGGAGCTGGGCACTGGGCCTCATGGCTTGGTGTGTTGGGGGGGGGGGGGGGGGGGGGGGGGGGGTGTAGTATAGGAGGTGGTAGCTCAGTGGGCTAGAGCGCCTCCTACAACACTGGAGGACTGCCACACGTGAAGCAAATGCTAAGCATTGTTCTGAGAGAGCGGAGGATACAAACGCTGCTCATGCACACACACGTACACTGCAGCGAGGGTCGTGCTCTGTGATCCCAGTCGTCACTTCTATCCTTCTGTCCCAGCAAATGCTTCCTGGGGCCCGTGGGTACCACTTGAGAAACTCCTTTATGCACGGACGTAATTTGGGGGGGGTCCCCCCCAGTTTTTACGGTTAAAACCAAATATTTAAATAGCGATGAATCCATGTCCCCCCCACTTTTTATTACAAAATTACGTCCATGCCTTTATGTATGCTGTAACAGGCTGCAAGCAACTGAACACGGGCTTAGTTCTATAGGAGCTGGAATGTAACAGTTGGTGATCCAGTGGATGAGTTTACACATGTGCGTGCTTTTGTGTGTGAACTCGCTTGTTCGTGAACGTGTGAAAGTCCCTTGTTCTCCTTTAGTGCTTCAGATTTTAATCCATAATAATCTATAGGAATGTGTAGATACGACTGAATTCCTGAGCTTTGCTGAACAGCGTTTGGTTTCCTGCAAGACGTGCTGATTGCTGATAGCGCATGCAAGCTATACCCTGGAATTCCGGGGGGGTCTTTAGCACGCGCTAACGAGTTTCGGCACATGCCGCTTCATTAACGAACCCGGGTCCCAATTTCTCAGTGTTGCTCAGGTCTGTCCAGGAACATAGCGGACGGTTTATGTGCCTGTTTTTTGTATCCGGCTAATAGGTTCATATTTAAGTTATGCAATCATGAATATACATAATGTTAGATAATGTAAGATAATGCCTAAATTAAGATGAAGTTTTAATAACCTGGCTATTGCAGTAAAATAAACATTAAGTAAATTCTAGTAAAATGGGAGCTGGGTCTCTGTGCTGTTAAACGCAGGGCACTAATGTGGATCATACATTAATCACCACATCACTCCGTACTATCAGTATTAAACATTAGCCCTACAACAATAATTAACTTTTAATTCAGAGACGATAAGATGTTATCTGTTATCTGTCTAAACTGATATGGGGTGTAAATATTGTGGGTCTATATAAATCAAGGCTATATAGGCCTAAGTAAATCCGAGTCCCGTTAGGCCCAAATCCAAGACTGAAGGCCATCCCTTTGGCAGCATGGTCGGTGCAGCAGCTGGGTCGAACCAGCGCCAGGATCCTGGCGGTTCGCAGTCTGACCGCGTCCACGTTCTCAACGACTTCAACTCAGGCGCAGTTTCCCACGGGATAGTCCCCCCCCCCACCCCGGTCCTCGGGGGAGGCGTCTGTCGGCACTCCGACGGAGAAGCACGACTAATGATCGACTGTGTACTGAGATCAGTGTAGCTGACATTTACACACTTGATCGATAGCGCCGATTAATACCGCGGCGCTATACCGCCCAAGCGTGCCGCACGTTAGATCGATGATAAATAGAGCCGGGATCCATGGCTGTTAGCGCTCTCTTGTGTGATCATCGCAACGACACCGCTAAACCGCGCTAATCTGTCCCAGAATAGCCTTTCTTGTGTTGAACTGAAACGGGGAAGTCACCACTAACCCCATTAGCGGAGGTATAATGACAGTGTCAGTCCTGTGGTCCACCACGCGGCTGCAGGCACATATGTTAATGGTGATTGTAAGCGCCAACACAGTCGTGGTCTGAACCCACTGACATCCCCTCCTGCCTGCTTGTTTATTCCGGGTAGGTGTGTGTGCCGCCGCAACTCTCCACCATATGAGAGGCGGCGGCTCAGATGCCTCGAGTGAAAGATTAAAGAGGAAACAAAGGCAAGACGTTCAGTGTGCGGCGATGTTCTTTAATTATCCACGATATGTGAATGCGCGTTAACTGGTGTCGCGACTGGGTTTGCTGATCTCTCTCTCTCTCTCTCTCTCTCTCTCTCACACACACACACACACACACACACACACTCACACACACACACACACACATACACACACACACACACACACACACACATACACACACACACACACACACACACACACACACACACACACACACACAGCAAGCAGTAGGCTGTCTCCAGGCTGAGTATTCAGAGTATTCCAGGCTTGTCTCCAGGGTGTGCCAGGGTGTATCCTATGTGGATGCGTGAATAGAATATTATATTTCCACATAACATGTGGTCGCGCATGGCAGGACAGGCTCTCTCTCTCTCTCTCTCTCTCTCTCTCTCTCTCTCTCTCTCTCTCTCTCTCTCTCTGTGCGTGTGTGTGTGTGTGTGCGTGTGCGTGTGTGTGTGTGCGTGTGCGTGTGTGTGCGTGCGTGTCTGTGTGTGTACGTGCGCGCGTGTGTGCATGTGTACAATGGACAGTATTGTTAGATCGTATAGTTTTATTTGTTGCCTTCCTGATTCCAAGTTTTACTCTGCAGCTCGTTATAATTACAAATAAAGCAGATTATTCTGATCTCGGATCAGCAGGTTGAGAAGATAACCACAGCCAAGCTCTGAGCTCTTGGCCAGCAGTCTGAGTTCTAATTAGGTTTATTTATTTTTATTTTCTTTGTATGTAACAGAACTTCTTGTCGAGCAGAATTTTCCAAAGCTGTTCCTACCACCAGAAATAAAAAAATGGACAGGAGAAAGAGGCTGAAAGACCTCAGCATATTAATGAGAACACTCGGTTTCTCTCACACACAGGTGCTTTCACACACACACACACACACACACATACAGACAGGCAGACACACGGACCCACGCATGCGCGTGACAGTGTGTTGTCGAGCGGGCAGGCGGGCGGCTGTGTGGGTGTGTGGCTTGGCTCAGGGCAACGTCGCCCTCCTGTGTAAGTGTGTAAAAGTGTGTTTATGTGCTGTTAGTGGGAGTGAAGGGTGTGAGTCAGGTCTGAGTCACCCTATAGAAGAAGCAACGAGGTGCCGCTCGCTACAGTATGGAGAGTCTGGAGAACAGGACCGAACGCACACACACACACACACACACACACACACACACACACACACAGACTAACTGCACTGCACTGAGAATCTATCCACTGCTTCAGAATTAGCGAAGCTGTCTTCAAAATGGCAAAAAGGCAGTAAGACACATCAGCGTGGAACAGCCTGATCCCAAATGATCTAAGCCAACTAGATCCCAAATGATCTAAGCCAACTAGATCCCAAATGATCTAAGCCAACTAGATCCCAAATGATCTAAGCCAACAGAATATATAAAACACATTCTGCAGTAAGCTAATGCAGCCCTGATTTTTATAGCAGGCATTTACACAGAAAGGTTTGCTATGATAATGTCACCTTACACAGTTTTCTGATATGAGTAAGAATGTGTTAGGGAGAAGACATTTCTGTGTGTTTTACACACATATTCACATACACTTCACAAACAAAAGCGAACTTGTAATGCAATCACTCGCATATATGTATTTGGTTTTACAAATAAATCCACAATCCACACAGATACCCCATTTCATCACTGGTGGGGGGGGGTGGTGGGTTCTGGTTATGACATTACCAGAAAGCTCGCCTGGGTGGAGGGTTGGGTTCACAGCTGAGTCACAGATATGCCCGGCCTGTGTGCTGGGCGTGCGGGCGCATCTGTAGATGACCTCTGGGTTCCGGTGTCTTGTGTCCATGTGAGAAAGGTCTGCCAGCCCCTGGCCTATAGTAAACCTCCCTCAGCCTCACCATGGACATGCCTGTCAGTACAGTAACCATCACTGCCACCTCAAAGTCTCCACAGCAGTGGTTAGTGGTCATGTGTAACCCTGTGGGTCAAGGCCAGACTGTTAAACGGGGCTAAAAAAGGTCTGCTGGGATAACTCTGAACATCTCTTTGGACATTTGTGTCAGACACACAGTAGCTTATTATTTCATATGCGCCTGGCCATATTTGAGAATAGGAAGCGTCCTATGGGTGTTGTATTTTGACCCCTCTATGACCCCTTTTCTCATCCCTTTCGCCTTCTCTTCATTGCTCCTTCTTTCTTTCTCTTTTTGCTGTTCGCTCTTGTTCTCAGGGGGTGCGGTGGTGACTTTCCTGACTGAGCTGCGTAGCATAAATAATGCACTGCAACAAAGTGAACCTCTTACCGCACCGTGTGTGTGAGTGTGTTTTGAGAGACTGTGCTTAAGAACAGTAAATGATATCCCAGGTACATTAATAATCCACCGCGGAGATGAATTCATCTCACACTGCTTTGCCAGGAGCAGGGGGTTGTTGCAGTCTCATATGACAGACACGTTTGCTAAAGCTTGGTCTCTCTCTCTCTCTCTCTCTCTCTCTCTCTCTCTCTCTCTCTCTCTCTCTCTCTCTCTCTCTCTCTCTCTCTCTCTCTCTGTTTGTGTTTATGTCTCTTGTCTATGCTCTGCCCTGTATGCTGGTGTTGCAGGACACTGGTGCCTTTGACAGTGATAAATGATGCAGATTAACAGTGGGCTTTCACAGGGCCTTTCCATCTCTCTCTTTCTCTCCATCTCTCTTTTTCTCTCTCTCTCCATCTCCCCCTCACTTTCTCTCTCTGTCTCTCAGGAGAACACCCTTCAGTCCAGTGCCTACACTTACCCAGTTATCAGCCATAATTAACAGTCAATTAAGACACTACTAACTACCCCTGATAGACTCTCTGAAAGCCACAACAAATGCATGTGGCGTGTAGAGAAGACGTGATTCGCCATAAACTTATTGATCCGCAGCAGCGCTGAAAAATAGAAAATTAAGACTCAGTAAGTGAACAGTATAATGATTTAATATTTGAAACACTCATTTGTTTTAAAGGTCAGAGGGGTCAAGTCATATTTAAGGTGGCACTGTGTTATCAGTTTGGGGGGGGGGGATCTTTGATGTTCAGGCATTTGGTGCAGTCTTGTTCAGGGAGGCCTGGCTATTAGAGTTCAACTTATATTGCAGGAATGAACTCCGATAATCGTCACACACACAAACACACAGACACACACATAGACACAGACACACACACAGACACACACACGGAGACACACACATAAACACACACAGACACAGTCACACACACTCTCCAAGGGTCTGAGATTTGCCTCATGCTGGATGAACAGTTGTGGTAGGAGTCGGGTGGAGACAGGGAGGCTTTAAACAGACGGGCAAGAATGCCAAAGGCTGACAAATGCCGTCTGTCAGTGTGTATGCTGTGTGACCAAGAGTAAGTGTGTGTGTGTGTGTGTGTGTGTGTGTGTGTGTGCGCGCCTGTGTGTCCCTGCATTTGTGCATACTTAACGAAGTTGAGCCACAATGAGTAAAGTCTCTTCTGAATATGCACAGATCACACTCTTTCCCTCTCTCTTCTCATCTCTCAACCTCTCTCCATGTCCTATTCTTTCACCCTCAGTCTCTCTCCCTCGTTCTCTCTCTCCTCTCTTCCCCTCCCTCTCCCCTTTTGAGTCTCTCCCACCTTTGCCAGCTCCAGTGCTGTGCATGTATTCATCTGCTCTGCCATCTTACCCACAGTGACAGGTGCTTCATTAGTTTGATTCATGCATGCTCTCAAGCACTCAGTGGCATGCAGTAACTGGAAACAATGCAGAAATCATTTCTTATTGGGTTTGGGCCACATCAGTGCCTGAGTTCTGACTCTGTGTTCTGGACAGTACTGTGCAGATCAGTGCAGTCTTGCTGTGATGTTGCGATTCAGTTACTGAAACTGATAAAAGCAGAAGTTTCTCCTTGTATGAGGTCCCTTCCATACTCACGAATGTCCCTTCCATACTCACGAATGTCCCTTCCATACTCACGTATGTCCCTTCCATACTCACGTATGTCCCTTCCATACTCACGAATGTCCCTTCCATACTCACGTATGTCCCTTCCATACTCACGTATGTCCCTTCCATACTCACGAATGTCCCTTCCATACTCACGAATGTCCCTTCCATACTCACGTATGTCCCTTCCATACTCACGAATGTCCCTTCCATACTCACGAATGTCCCTTCCATACTCACGTATGTCCCTTCCATACTCACGAATGTCCCTTCCATACTCACGTATGTCCCTTCCATACTCACGAATGTCCCTTCCATACTCACGAATGTCGTTGACGAGGGCGTTTTAGGGCGACATGGTGCTGGTTATATTTGGTGTCGGGCTGAAGTGGAGCTGCTTTGTGGCTTCTTGCACTCAGACCTGCTGAGGACGCAGGAGACATCGATCAGAAGCAGAGCCATGACTCCGCACTTTGACTCCAGCATTTCTAGGCAGAGACGGTGTTTCCCCCAACGCCTGCTGTAAGCCCAGCTGCTCCTAACGCTGTTCCTGGCGCTCTTCGTCATGAGAACGTCCGTGAAACAGGTGCTCTGATTAGCATTAAGGGCCACTGATGTCAAAGATCATCTGAAAGTCTCCTTGACAAGATCGTGTGGATCCAGATACAGCTGCTATAGTGCGTTAAAAGCTCTGATGGGGATTCGTCCTGAGCTGAGGTGTTTGGCAGTGGGAAGAAGCATTTGAGCACTAATGACGATAGTATTGAAAAAATCTTTTTGGATGGAGCTTATGTGTGGAGTCAGTTCATAACAAATCGCTGGAACTCACAGATCTTCAGGGACCCATGATACAAAGGTCTTTTTTTGAATCAGAAAATATTTAAACAGCTTTTTAAACAAACAAACAAGTGAATCTTCTAAATAAAAATTTATCTTCTACATCCAGTATTTTAACATGTAAAAATACTTATTCTGATGCTAAAGAGTTTTCCCAGTACAGTATGTTTTCAGTTTTGCCACTTTCCCAAGACCATACTGTGCCTTCCCTGATGTGCTGCTTTGGGGAGTTACTCCTGACCTGTGACCTTTAATCCAGGAAGCAACCGTGGATTACATGGGGGTTATTGAGCAGAACGATTATAAAACCTACAGGTTTTAACATCTCCTGCGGTTGTCCCTACAACCTTGAATAAACCAACTTCGCCTATGGCCAGATCCTGTTCCACATTGTATCACACACACCACACACACACACACACACACACACAAACACACACACACACACACACACACACACACACACACACACACACACATGCATTTACTCTTGTTACCCTGAGTTAGTTGTGACATCTTGCCAGTTGTAGATGTCGGTGCTAAGCTAAGCCTGGTTATTCCTTCACAGTTGACTCCCCTCTGAATAGAAGGTTGGTCTGGTCTTTTGATTATGATGTTCCTTGAGCACAACAGTGTGGTTATGTGAGGGTGTGAAACCAGTGTGGAAGGGTCTGTGAGTCTGGACACAGATGGGGGATGAGGCTTTATCTGCTGTACCTCCTGTAAAGCCCGGAGATGATTTGGGAAGAAGAGCCAAGACCTTCTCTTTTAGGCACCTGTACAACACTGATAGTAGCATGTTATTATTAGACACATTCACTCTCTCTCTTCTTTCTGACTGTCTCTGTCTGCCTCCTTATTTCTCTCTCTCCTTTCTGTCTCTCTCTCTCTCTTCCTTTGTCTCTGTCTTTCATGGTAACAGTTTACAACTTTACCACACAGTTCTTGAATTAATGCTTAATTAAGAATGAATGCAGGAACACTGCACAAGTGTTACAATACCTGTTCCTCCATCGTGACAAAAGTGTAAAGAAAACACCGACTGGAATGTGTCATCCACATGTTGGTTTCTAACTTTGTCATTTAGTCCTACTTATACATCAATATTACCCAAGTGAAGAGAATGATCAAAACCTTCTCCATATAATGAAACAAATAATAATAATTACACAAACGACAGTAGGTACTAGTACTACTACACTTGGTACTTTATAGCGTAAAAGTCCAAGTCCAGCATCCAAGTTCTGAACTGGTATCAGCTTTGGTTCTCTTTCCAGTTTCCTCTTTTGCCAGATAATGTAAACATAATTGTAGACCTCCATTCTTCTAATCCTCCGCCCTCGCTGTGTGTGTGTGTGTGTGTCTCTGTGCAGGACTGGACGACTGTCTTCAGCAGTACATCAAGAACTTTGAACGAGAGAAAGTTGGAGGTGACCAGCTGCTGCGGATCACACACCAGGAGCTGGAGGATCTGGGCGTGTCGCGTATCGGGCACCAGGAGCTCATCCTGGAGGCTGTGGACCTGCTGTGCGCCCTGGTAAAGGCCCCCGCCAGACGGCTGTTCTCAGCCGCCTTTTGAAAGGTGCAGGTTAAGACATCTGAAACTTGAGTGATGGGGACCTTGTGACATAGCAGTCTGATATTTCTATGTGAATGAGACACGTTGAGATAATACCAGTGGGAGGATGACGTCTTGTAATCTCCAGGACGGCTTTCGCACATAACATCTGTGTCACGTAGGGCAACGCCCCCTCTCGTAGCTGTCACTCTGGGTTCCCTCATGTCCGTGTTCCCTGCCTGTTTGTCCCGCCCTGCTCGTTGGTTTTGATGATTCCTCGTTTGTTACCACGCCCCTGTGTCATTGTCATCACCTGCCCCTAGTTTAGTTCTGTGTATAAAAGCCCCTGAGTCTCCCTTGTCCCTTGTCGAGTATTTTGATTCATTGTATGTTTCATGCGTTTGGTTCGTGTACCTGATTCCCGTGGTTTTGTGTTTCGTCCGTAGGATTTTGGTTCTCTGTGTCTCCCTGCCTGGTTGTGTTTCCTTGTGTCTATTATGCCTGTGTTTGCGTGTTATTCGGACTGCCCTCCCGCTACCGACCCGGACTGGCATAGTGATGACGAGTATGGAATGCCCTGCAATAAATCTCGCTCCTCTCAGCGTTTGTGTCCGTCTACTCGCTCCGTGGCGCAAGCCACGTTACAATCTGGCAGTGTGGTCCACCAGAACCCTTACCTGCCACTTTCTACTTTGTCGTGTATTTTTCTAAACCATCCATGCTGGTTGGGTCATTTTGCACCAAAATGGTATGTGGGAGGATTTATGTGCATATAATTTGGTGAAAAGGATAAATATAACTCCACCACTAATTCTGGCAAAAATCTTTGAAAAACCATCCAATTACATTTTTGTGATCTTAAGTGAAGTGTTCAGCTGCCCATGTAAACAAGAATATAAATAATTTATTTCCTGAAAGCAAATGACACAGCCTTATAACTATACCAAATGACTGTAAATGACCATAACAAGAAAACGCATTAGAAGTAAATTGCTTGTGAAACATAAACCAATAAATAAATAAGTTGCAAAAAAAACATAATACATTACTTGTAAAAGTCTTCCTTGCCTGTTAAAAAATGCAACTCCATGGGGGAAAAATAGTAGTTTCCTTTTACGACAACCATGGGCATACGGCCATACAGCCGTGTGTGTGTGTGCGTGTGTGTGTGTGTGTGTGTGTGTGTGTGTGTGTGTGTGTGTGTTTAATAGGTCTCATAGGAGACCGTGATGTCCTGTGATCATCTGTGCACCTGGTGTGGTGAAGACTTCAGTCTTCTTTAATGCTCCTTGAATGGTGCACATGGGTCCATTGGTCAGCACTGCTGCTGTTGTCTCCACCAGGCACCTGGGGTGGTTAGGCGTTACCGTGGGAACATGCTGTCTGAAGGATGTTTCAGTGTCATCTATTGCGGAGCTGACGCTGCTGCCGGGGAACTGAGGACGGGCAGGGAGCAAGAGGGAGATGGAGGGATAGAGGGATGGAGAGATATGGGAAGAAGAGGAGAGAGGGATGGAGGGATAAAGGGAGAGGAGGAGAGAGGGATGGAGAGATATGGGGAGAGGAGGAGAGAGGGATGGAGGGATAAAGGGAGAGGAGGAGAGAGGGATGGAGAGATAAAGGGAAATGAGAGAGAGGGATGGAAAGATATGGGAGAGGAGGAGAAAGGAATGGAGAGATATGGGGAGAGGAGGAGAGAGAGATGAAGGGATAAAGGGAGGAGGAGAGAATGTTTGCAAATAAATATTAACTCTCTCATACTCAGTGAAACCTCAGTAGACGTCCAGAGGTCCTAATGCACATTAACACTTAATAACTGTTTAATTCCACTCGCTTTCTCTCCCACACTCGCTCTCTCTCTTTCTATCTCTTTCTGTCTCTCTCTTTCTCTCTCATATCCTTTTCTCCCTCTGTCTCCCCCTCTCCTGTCATAATAAACGAATCACTTATCTGTCTACCCTTTTCATAAAGCCAGCCAGATTGGGGTTGGGGGCAGCGCGGGGGGGGGGGGGGGGGGGGGGGGGGGTATCTCCGTACGGAGGCATGTCACATCCTTACGGAGCGTCTCATGTGTTTCCTATTCTGAGAGGTTGTCCCCCTCCTCCTCTTCCTCACTTACAGCACTCCACTGGTGTTAATGGCAGCCGCTGATCTGCCTCGTGTACCACGTGTCTGGCCCGTCTCGTGAGTGGAGTGGGCTCCAGTGCTCCGGGCTTTGAGAATGATCTCTGCTAGATGTCTGTGCTTCATCTGAGCTGCGTGCCTTTGCTCTCTGCCATGGCAGCAGTTAGTTTCAGCAATATATCTTTTGACTTCTCTTTGAGAGTCATTATTCTCCAGAGGGGTTCTTGTGTTTCCTGTGTCACAGGGTAATGGGTCTGTTGTGTTTCCTGTGTCACAGGGTAATGGGTCTGTTGTGTTTCCTGTGTCACAGGGTAATGGGTCTGTTGTGTTGCCTGTGTTGTAGATGACAGGTCTCTTGTGTTTCCTGTGTTGTGGGTAATAGGAACGCCTTGTTGCCTTGTGTCACAGATACAGAGTCTGTTGTGTTGTCAGTAAGTCTTGTGTGAATGTATATGTCGGTAATTGTGCTGCTGGGGAATTAGTCAGGCATGGAGTTGACATTTCAAAGTGCACTGTAACAGAGCTGACCTCTCCATCTCTCTCTTTACCTCCTGAGTGCCCAAGTC
>NW_027507062.1:101585-109085 GCF_052324685.1 Brachyhypopomus gauderio | reverse complement strand
AACATGAAGATGGGAAATTCCTCTGCTGTGGGGAGTGTCACACAGACCTTCTCACTTATTCCCAGAATTCACAAGCTTCACTAAAATTTCCAGAATCCAGAGCACAGATCTGATGTTCTATCATCCAGTCATCACACACATGCTCCCCATTACCAGCCTGATTGCACCTGCAACTAATTTCACTTGTGTGTTGCTATCATTGTGAAGTGATCAGTGTTGCGAATAACGCCGTTAAAAATAACGGCGTTAGGTAACGGCGTCATTTTGTCAGTAACGGGTTAATACAATTAATTACTTTTCCTGTCGTTACAACGCTGTTGACGTTACTGGTCAGGAGCAAGGCGAAGAAAAATTTGCATTTTCAAGGTGGCGATATAAACATTATTTAAGAAAATACTTGAAGTTCCTGAATGTCTACCAGACTGGGTATTTGATTTATTTAATTAAGAATAGAGGTTTTATTGTTAAGTTTACTTCTGTTGTGAACAAACCAGTTGTCTCAGGTTGAGAGAATTTAATTTGATAGATGTAAATGCACTTTTTATAGTGTAACTGCTTACTTTTGCTTTTTTTTTTAATTTTTTTAAACAAAGATTTGGGATTTTAAAGGATTTTATCCTGCACTGATCTGTGGATGTGCAATAAACATCAAAAGTTAAACACCTTTCTGATCTACTCATTTCAACTGACTGTGAAAACTGCTTTTTCAAAAAATCCTTATTCATTGACATATAACTTTTTTTTTTTTTTTACTGTAATGCAAATAGTTACTTTCCCTGGTAAAAGTTACTTTTATTATAGAGTAATTCAGTTACTAACTCAGTAACTTTTTTGAACAAGTAGTGAGTAACTATAACTACTAACTTTTTTTTTTAAGTAACGTTCCCAACACTGGAAGTGATACTACTCTTGCTGCATACAGAGTGCTTCTGTCTAACGCCTGTTTACTGTACTGACCCTGTGTGGTTCATTTGTCTTTTTGCCTCTGCTTTACCCCTTTTGTATTCGTCTCCCTGGTTTGTTTATTCTTTTTGCTTTGACCTGGGCTGTCCTCTCACTGTGCGATGCTCCTCTGGTATTGGTCATCTGTTCTGGTTTTGACCATTGCTGTCTTTGCAACTTCGACTCTGAATCATCCTTCAGAAAACAAAACTTGCCCCAACCTTTATCTGCAAGCGTCTAGCCAGTTCTGTAAAACCATTGTTTTTGTAAACGGTGATAATATTTGCATCTCTCCACCATTGGGGCACGTCCTCATTTTCACGTATTTTGGGGATGTATTGGTGGAGTGTTGTTGAGCTTGTGCACCTCGGCAGGGATGCTGTCAGCACCAGGGGATTTTATTGTTCTTGAGAGAAGGAACAGCTGTCAGAACCTCCAGGAAGGCTGGCGCTGCCCGGCGGCAGGGATAGGTGGGTGTTTAGGCGCTTCATCTAGGATGGAATGATCTACAAAGTGTGTTTGAAGTTATCTGTATATCTCAAGGGCCTTTAATTGCTGGTCTTTAAAAAATATGTCAGGCCCATCTGCTGATTTCAAATGGTGTGAGAAAGTGGTTCCTTGGCCCATATATTGTTTTAACGGAATTCTAGAAATTGTGCAAATAATTTCTATCTGCGTAAGTTTGGATTTCCTGTGCCTGCACCACTCATTCGGCAGAATACATGCAGTCTTTTCATGTCTCTGGAAGTCATCTGCCATTTTTGCCTTAGATGGCTGAATGCGGGGTTGTTCGATGGTGCCCTGTGTGCCTTTTGTATGATGTGTAGCAGGCGTATGATGGCACCTGACTTCATCAAACCGGTCCTGAAGTCTTTTCATTCTGAAGCCAGTGGTTTTTGCTACTGCCTCATAGAGTTATGCAGGTAATGGCAGCCCACTTCTGATCTGTGGATTCTTGGGGGAACAGAGTTGGTTTGATCTGCCTTAACTTCCCAGCTAGAGAACCAAGAAACTCACCTTTGACCTCAGTTATCGTACTTGGGCACAGTTAAGCTTCCTTTGCAGTCAGCAGTGGCGCAAAAAGGGGGTATGCAGCGTATGCGACGCATAGGGGCGCTGCACTAGAGGGGGCGCCGAATTGATGCCATTATTATTTGCCGAGTTGGTAGGGGGTGGGGGGTGGAGTGCGGGGGGGGGCGCCGATAGTATGTTTGCATACACCTCAGAAAGTATGTAGTTGCAACCCTGGCAGTCAGTAAGGTGGATGTACATGGGATCACGTACTGGTCAAGCAAACATTATGCTCATTCTTATGAGGGCATCACTGATACACCAATATCAATATGTCACACTATGAGATCATCAATTAAGTGCCAGTGTTTGGTGAGGGGTAGCATGCATGATGCTTTATCAGTGTGGCCTTCCCAACCCAGGAATTAAACAGAGGAATAGAATTCTGTTTTTTGGGGGTGTTCAGTTGAAGTTGAATTCATCCAGTGCTTGATAGTAGTTACCCTCATTCTCAGAAGGTAGAGTTTGCGGATAGACACAGAGAAGAGGAGCAGAGACGCTGGTCTTTCGCTGATGCCTGCTAGTGTTTTAAGCTTGGGAGAAGTGTGATCCCTGGTGCAAACACCATTCCATAAAGACTATGTCCACCATCAGGGTATCCCCTCCAGAGAAAGGTGTAAACCTCTCCTTCAGGGAGCCCTCAGCCAGGAGCCTGGTGTGTGATGTCCGTAGAGTCTCAGCGTTCCCCGATATGGCCTATCACAGCTGCCATAAGAGCCCAGGAGGCATCTCACATTCCAGGTTGCCAGTTTAGGTTCTCATATTTCGCCCACGTAGTGGAATGTCCCGATAAGCAGGGTAACCTATCCAGAGGGGGGCTGAGTGGACATTTTTTGCACCACCTTTTCAAGGCCCCTCTGCACATGGATCTGCTGAACGCAGTTTTTGTCGGTCATTTACCTGATGCAGGGTCCTGGCCAGGGGCTTATGGCTTGTTCAGACCAGCCCATGTCACCAGAAACCCCATTGCAGCCAGACTTTGGCAGTCTGGCAACAGGGTGGAAGTGAAATCCTATGCAAATGAGATTTTTGAGTGCCACAAGGGGAGCAAGTCTTAGCTGTGATTGGTTTCCAGTGTCAAGGGTGGACAACTACCCAAGACCCCCACAGTCCTCGTGAGCTGCAGGCAGCTGCCAGGTCTTCACTCAGCTGAGGCTGCGCATTGCTTTTCTCTCAGGGTGTGATCTTGCCTGATTGCTCCACAAGTCAGTGGGGCAGTGATTGGCTAACTCTGTGGGCCTGCATGTAACCTCAGAGTAGCGCTGCAGCTCAGATCTCCTGCAGGTCACAGAGTGACCATGAGTGAGTGCGAGGAGATCCACAGGAGTCCTGGTGCTGGAGAGGCTGTGTTCTGGCATGGGAAGGTTCTTACACCAGGCTCCTCCGCTGTTCTCCGTGTAGGCTAGCCAGCGGCAGCTGGTAGTATGAGACAGATAAGGGTGCTGTAAGCAGATGTAGAACACCTTCCCTCCAGACACTGTAGTGCTACGCTAGATGCATCACAGCAGCCAGTGGACAGGTCCATACACACACACACACACACACACACACACACACACACACACACACACACACACACACACACACCATTACACCAGAGAGACAGACAGACTGACAGAGAGACAGCTAGACAGGCACATACACATTCTCTCTCTCTCTCTCTCTCACACACACACACACACACACACACACACACACACACACCTCCTAAACCCTCTCACATCTGCACTCACACACCTAGTCTGAGTAAGTGGAGACACAAGTTTGCCCATGTAAATAAATATGGAGCAGTGCAGTGGTGTAGTCCGGCGTTTCCTTGGTGCGACACTAACGATTCAGCTCAGTGGCTGATCGTGCCTCTCACATTCTAATTAGCTGTGTTAGCACAGGGCACAGAGCTGAACTGTTAGCTTTGGGGCTCCCTCCTGGAGCTGCAATGCATTCTGGCCTTTTTAGCGAGATGAAATAGTTCTTAACTCATGGGATTGATCTTCAGCCATATCTTCAGTTCCATTACATACAACTCCCTTTTCCTTCAGGTGAGAGTGTAATGAACTCACATTGATTGCATTACAATCATTAGAGCACCCTTGATTAACTTGAATAAGAATTTGATTGGGGGCTGATTCATCGGTGTGGAAGCTAATGAAATGGTGTTTGGGGTCAATTTATTTATTTATTTATGTGTTTTTGAGGTTCCTTTTTAAAACTAGCAGGACAATTTTTTAAAGGCTGGGACACTTTAGGCCAAATTAATGCCTTGATTTGTATAAAATCACTTTGTATAAAATCTGCCTGGTCATTCCATTATGCAAAAACCCAGTGAACAAATCTTTCACTTTGTACTGTGCCATGGGATTTCTGAGCAGCAGTGTGAATGTGTGTGCTTGTGTGTGCTTGTGTGTGTGCTTGTGTGTGTGTGTGTGCGTGTGTGTGTGTGTGTGTGTGTGTGAGAGAGAGAGAGAGAGAGTATGCGTGTGTGTGTGTGTGTGTGTGTGTGGTGGTCTTGTCCTGGTCTATAGTCATGTATGGTTTGTGTGTCACGGTGCTGCAGTTCTGACCTCTTGAACACAAATATGTTGATGATGGTGTATTTCTGTTTATGTAACTTTCATGCATAATCAGACCTTAAGATTGGCAAGAAACACATAACTCACAGAGTCTCTCTCTCTCTCTCTCTGTCTCTCTCTTCCTCTGGTGTCTTGCTACCTTATATGTTTGCTTATGCTGCTGAAGCTTGTGTGTGGGGATTGCTGATCTCAGGTAGAAGCCACCACCATGACTAACTGAGCAGACAGGTGAGCAGGAGAGTTCCTGGATAGTCTCACCCTGTGGGGTTCCAGCAGTCTCCACGGCGCAAAAAGCACCAGATTAGACCGGCCAGGCTGGTGTGAGGGATCTTGGGCCAGATTTTCCAGGGCTGCCCTCTTCTTCATCACTTTCCCCTTCATCACTGCGACGGGAATCACACAGCGTCTCTAAAGCCTGTGGCTTTGATGCCCAGTGACATACTTCTCTCAAACACTCATTGGTTGCACTCAAGTCTGGCCAACCCCCTAATCCACTCCTCTCTGATCACGCACATATGCACACAGCAGTCCAACACTTTCTGATGGAGCTTCTCTTCAACCCATGGATCAACCTTAGGTAAACTGGCCTAGATCTGGGTCCAGACTTTGGGCCGGACAGCGCCTACACTCTATGGTGGCCCCGGGCCATACAGTGACCTGTGCCCTGCTGATGGAGGGGGAATTCTGGCCAGATTTTGGTCAGTGTGTGTGTATGTGTGTGTGTGTGTGTGTGTATGACATGCAGGACTCTAAATTTCAGCTTCCCAGTTCATCGTGTACCTGTGGGCCGTTGCCATGGCACAGCTGAGAAACAGGGTCACCACCGTCTGGGGGGTGGAGGGGCTCCCCCTCGTTAACGGTGGCCTAATTAAGCAAATCAGCTTCACTCATTCTTGCCAAAATTGGTTCCCAGTGGAGCAGCTGTCTGCCCTGCAGACAGAGAAGAAGATGGCAAAAGAAAAGATATAAGAGAAGGCAACGGAGCAAGAAAGTGTGTGTGTGTGTGTGTGAGAGAGAGAGAGAGAAAGAGAGAGGGGGGGGGGGGAGTGTTATGGGGCTGTTATTATGTTCCTAAAGCCAAGGGAATCATGGACTCCCATAGGGGAATCTCTGTCCCGCCAGTGTCCTGTTAAGCTGTGCGGGCTAAGTCACGTCACCTCATAAAGAGAAGAGGATATTCTGAAGTCATGCCAGAAGCCACTGGTAGGGGGCGCTCTCCACCTTACCGAGTGGTTTCTGGGCAGTCTGAAACGGTGCTCACTGCTCCGTCATGTCTTGGGAACTTGGAGTGAGAGTTACTCACTTGTGCAGGGGGGCGGTTTCTTTGAGACCTTCCAATCACTTTGTCTTCAGCCCTTTCCTAAGCTCCGCCTCCTTTCACTTAGTGAATTATTGGATCATTTGCAGCTGCTGTTTATGACGCAAATCCAATTCTCCTTATCTGTCTCCCTCTCTCCCTCCCTCTCCCTGTCTGTCTTTGTCTCTCATTGTCATCTCGCTGTCCTTTGCTCCTTCTCTTTTCCTATCTCTCTCTCTCTCTGCCTCTCTCACTGTCTTCTCACTGTCACTAGCTCCTTATCCCTCTCCCTCTCTCTCTTCCTCGGTGGCTTCTCGGGTCACGTTTCTGGGAGGCCTCAAAATGTCGCCCTCCGCCTGCGGCCATGTCCGCGGCGCCTGACGGGCTGTCCTTGGTTCGAAGAGCCTACTAGGGTTGCAACGGTATGAGATTTTCACGGTATGATAACCGTCTCAGAAAATACCGCGGTATCACGGTTATCACGGTATCACAGTTAGTTTGTATATTATTAAAAGATACACCGACCCTTAAAGAAATTACAACAAGTTATTTTTGTTCAATTAACTATTTATTGTAGAAACCTGGAACTATTGTATACAAAATGTGTCCTTTAAAAAAATAAGCCGTACACATGTTTATATAAATACTGCAAAATTAGAGAAACCTAAATCATGGATTTCAGTACAATTATTTAAGTTTAAATTATTTAATATCTGATAAACTGAGCCTGGGTCAGTGTCTGATCAACAACTGTTGTAAACGTCCGTTGTACTGCCAAGTTGGAATATAACTTGGCAGTACAACTATACAACTATAACTATAACAGATACTGCAGGAAGAGAGGATTTATTTCTGACATCATCACAATAGAGATGTCTATTTTAAGGTTTTCACACCGAGTCTGGTTTTAACATATCAAAAACAGGTACGTTAGAATTTGAACGCATGTAAATTAATAGCGTCTTTCACATCCAGTGAAAGCAAGGACCATAAAAAGCTAGGTTTATACTTTCACTAGTGACCATAGCAAGCGACTCCGCACAGTTCTTTTGTCTTACGTTAACAAATACGAGCCTCTTTTAATTCCAGGACGAAACATGAGAGAACGTGAAGACGTTAAGATTGGGCGTTTTGGAAATAAACAACCATTAAATAATGTGATGAAAAAGCGAATTATTTCGAGTATATGTATAAATATTTAACTTAATTAAGTTTAAGGTGCTGGGAAATATTGAAACGGACCTTTAAAGTGACGTACAAGTGTTTTAATTCCACCTTTTAAACGTGTATGAATCCTGCAAACATGACTTTGTTCATTAGTTACAAAATTCGAGAGGTGCACGACCTCGCGAATCGACAGCGCGCGAGACCCTCGCGCACGGGCGGAGCCACCGCGATTACGTCATTTTCGCCACTGATTTTAGTTTAGCTTTTTTTTTGTTAAAAAATGTGTTAAGTCTGATGCACTTTCTGCCATTCTCACTGCTGTGTGCTGAGTAGCTGAACCGGAGCGGAGTTGCGCATGCGCGGGTCAGTTTCTCCGCTGGCTTGCTTTTTACCGGTAATAAGCAAACGCACACGGTATGATAACCGTGCATTTTAATACCGTGGTATACCGTG
>NW_027507062.1:84085-96585 GCF_052324685.1 Brachyhypopomus gauderio | reverse complement strand
GCTTTGGGAAAGCTAAAATTAGTCTGTACTTTAGATGTTCTAGCGATTGCAGTGTTGTGGGGTGTGGGGTGCACTCACACGTGTGTGCATGTGTGTGTCCGTGTGCGTCCCCTCACAAAACATGAGACTAATCACGGCGCCTTGTTCTCCTCTGCAGGACTGCACCGTCTACGAGACCGAGAACAAGATCCTGCATGTGGTAAGATACTGCCCTGCCCCTCCTTCAACACCGGGCCTCACGTCGGCCCACGTCCAGCCCTCACGCACGTGCGCTCGCTTGGGGTCGTTTGGGGTGCACAAGCCTCATCCAGACGGAGTGGGAGGACGTTCCCCAGGTCGGAATAGCGTGAAGTGTAGGAGGATGTGGAGATCTTTTCTTGTTGTTAGGCTTGGGATTCCTGGCATGATCTTCTCCGTCAACACTAGTCAGGAACAGCCATTATGGCTACGCTAGCAGTGGTCTTAGTATGGGTCCTGGTCTCGGTCCCACACACACATGGTTGCTGGCATGCATGCATCTGTGTGTGTGTGTGTGTGTGTGTGTGTGTGTGTGTGTGTGTGTGTGTCTCAGGTTGTGCCATTACTGCTAGGCTAGGCACAGCTGTCATTCTCCCTGAATCCCGTTGCTATAAATACCCTCCCACCGTACCCGCTAGCTCCAGCTTTAATTTCCTACCACCCATGTGGTGCATACACACACACACACACACACACTGGATGAAAAGAACGATGTTGATAGAAGGCAGAGAGAGTTGGAAAAGAGGAGCAGAAAACCGAGTGAATGGGAGGAAGAGAAAGAGGGAGAGAAAGTGTGAGGAAGAGAAAGAGGGAGAGAAAGTTTGAGGAAGAGAAAGAGATGAAAATCTAAACACAACGAGAGAGCTGAAATGCCAGAGCACCACCAGGAAAACTCAGAGAGGGAGAGACAGATAGATAGATAGAGAGAGAGAGAGAGAGAGAGAGAGAGAGAGAGAGAGAGAGAGAGGGGGGACAGGGAGGGAGAGATGTCATTAGGAATCAAGAAAGAGAGAAAGAAAAGAGAAATAGACAGGAGATGAGTAAATGGGGAACTCTCTCTCCTGCTGTCCCTATGACACCCCCATGCCCCTCAAACCCCCCCCTCACACACCCCCTCACACCCCTCTGTTTTCCTGGGATAAAGAGTGCAGTGTTCAGCTTAGCCAAGCTGAACCCACTTCAATGGTGGGCCTGGCTCCAACACAGCACTCCTGCCCCTCCGCCCTCTCTCTCTCTCTCTCTCTCTCTCTCTCTCTCTCTCTCTCTCTCCTCTCTCTCTCTCTCTCTCTCTCATCTTGAGAACGTGTGCAGTATTACTGATCTACCACAACCGATTCAACCGCCTTAACTGACTGATACCCCCTCCTCTTTCAATCAGCAAATAAACTCTCCTCCTGCACCCCCCGCACACACACACACACACACACACACACACACACACACACACACACACACACACACACACACACACACCCCTTCAGCTCAACAGTGTTGCCTCAAGCCTCGTCCCAGACAGATTTAGTCTTGGACTTCCATGTGAGCCCCTAGCCTCAGCGTGAAGCTCCAGCCATGCTTTGGCCAGGCAGCTGTCGATATTCTTCCATCCAGCACAGTTGCCAGCAGGACCCAGAGCTGCTCAGGAGGCTGGGATGCAGTAATCTGGGATGCAGTAATCTGGAATGCTGTAATCTGGGATGCTGTAATCGGACAACTGGTCTTTACATCTATGTTGCCACTTGAGATCGCAGAGATGCTTGCCTCAGAGATGTTGCACTGAATGGCTACTACAGACAGCAAAGTTTATAGTCTCAAGATAAACACTTAAAGCAAAGGCTCTATGGTACGGCTAATTTATAGTCTGTGTGTGTGTGTGTGTGTGTGTGTGTGTGTGTGTGTGTGTGTGTGTGTGTGTGTGTGTGTGTGTGTGTGTGTGTGCGCAGTGTAAGACTCTATCAGGAGTGTGTGACCACATCATCTCTCTGTCTTCGGATCCTCTGGTCTCGCAGTCAGCCCATCTGGAGGTGGTTCAACTGGCTAATATCAAACCTACTGAGGGCCTGGTAAAAACTACACACATACAAACACACACACACACACACACACACACACACACACACACACACACAGACTGTACTCTTCAATATGTCTTACCTGACTCATGCTCCTAGTGAGTGTGAGTGTGTGTGTATAAGACTCCAGATGATCGTGTGTGTGTGTGTACACGCAGGCAAGATGTGGTCTTTACGCCTCTTCCTCCAATCACAGCCAATCAGTGGTCATCACTGCCCTATGCACTAATAGACCTGCTCACTATTAGCAACGGCAGATCTGGGATTCAACTTTACGTGGTCAAAATAACAATGGAGACCTACTTTAGTCTCTCAGTCATCCAGAATTACATCTCGCTCAGCAGCGTGTGTATAAGACTCACACGCTGGCACTGTGAGGCACTGTGCATTTGACAGCTTATTCATACACATGTAAATGTAAGAAAGAGGAAAAACGAGGAAGGAGGGATAAGAGGGAGACTAAGAGAGAGATTCGTTTACATTCATCATTCTTTTTTCTGAGAAAGGGTGACTGACGTTTCTGTGGTTTTCTTGTGTTTCTTGCAGGGAATGTACATTAAGTCCACATATGACGGCCTTCATGTCATTACTGGGACCACTGAGGGAGTAAGAGAATACATGTTCATACATGTGTGTGTTCATACATGTGTGTGTGTCTGTGTGTGTGTGTGTGTGTGTGTGTGTGTGTGTGTGTGTGTGTGTGTGTGTGTGTGTGTGTGTGTGTGTGTGTGTGTGTGTGTGTGTGCGCGTGCACATATGTGTGAGAAGCAGTGTTGATGGGATTGATTTCTTCATTAAAACTTTGCTGTCACTCTCACTATGACACTGCTTATCTTTCTGTCAGTGAGGGAGAGAAAAATGAGAGATAGAAAGAGAGAGTGAGAGAGAGAGAGGGAGAGAGAGAAAGAGAGAGATGACAAGATACAATATGACAACACAAGAAAACAAACAAAGAAACAAAAGGAGTCCATCGGTGCCGTCAGGGAAGCACCAGCCCTGACTAACTGTGATTATGTTGGTGTAACTGAGATGTGAGAGCGCTGATGTCTGCTAGATGCAACCAGGGCTTTATGAAAGAAGGCAAGAGACAGAGAGGGAGAGATAAGGAGGGTGGCGGAGAGATGTTTTGCACATTTGTCTAGAAATCTACTCATTAAAGCCTCTCTGTCTGTTTCTCTGTATCTGTCTGTCTGTCTCTCTGTCTGTTTCTTTGTATCTCTGTGTCTGTCTGTCTCTTGTCTGTTTCTCTGTATCTCTGTGTCTGTCTCTCTCTCTCTCTGTCTGTCTCTCTGTATCTCTGTATCTGTCTGTCTGTCTCTGTATCTCTGTGTCTGTCTGTCTCTCTCTGTCTGTCTCTCTGTATCTCTGTGTCTGTCTGTCTCTCTGTGTCTGTTTCTCTGTATCTCTGTCTGTCTGTCTGTCTGTCTGTCTGTCTGTCTGTCTGTCTCTCTCTCTCTCTCTCTCTCTCTCTCTCTCTCTCTCTCTCTCTCTCTCTCTCTCTCTCTCTCTCTCTCTCTCTCTCTCTCTCTCTCTCTCAGTCTCCAGCTGACCGCTGTAAGAAGATCCATGCTGGCGATGAGGTGATCCAGGTGAACCATCAGACAGTGGTGAGGTTCAGCATTTTCTTGTCCTGCCTCCACCCCTGTGGTCCTGCCTCCACCCCCATCTCTCCACCACCATCCCCACATGGCCCCAGCTTGCTGTCTCAGCATTCCCAAGTGATTTCCTCTCTTCTACCCTCCTTTGCACCCATCCACCTGTCCGTCGACCCATTTCTCCACCCATCCCTCCACCTGTTCCTCTACCCATACCTTCACCCATCCCTCCACCTGTTCCTCCACCCGTACCTTCACCCGTCGCTCCACCCATCTCTCCATCTGTTCCTTCACCCATCCCTCCACCCGTACCTTCACCCATACCTTCACCCATACCTCCACCTGTTCCTCTACCCATACCTTCACCCATCCCTCCACCCATACCTTCACCCATACCTCCACCTGTTCCTTCACCCATACCTTCACCCATACCTCCACCTGTTCCTTCACCCATTCCTCCACCTGTTCCTCCACCCATACATTCACCCATCCCTCCACCTGTTCCTCCACCCGTACCTTCACCCATCCCTCCATCTGTTCCTCCACCTGTTCCTCCACCATACCTTCACCCATACCTCCACCTGTTCCTTCACCCATTCCTCCACCTGTTCCTCCACCATACCTTCACCCATCCCTCCATCTGTTCCTTCACCTGTCCCTCCACCTGTTCCTCCACCCATACATTCACCCATCCCTCCACCTGTTCCTCCACCCGTACCTTCACCCATCCCTCCATCTGTTCCTCCACCTATACCTCCACCCACTCTGTGCTGCCATCCCTCTCTTCCTTTCACTCTTTACAGCAGCCTCCTATAAGAGCTAGAATTCTTAACGAGAGCAACGTGTGTATGTGTGAGTGTGTGTGTGTGTGTGTGTGTGTGTGTGTGTGTGTGTGTGTGTGCGCGTGTGTGTGTGTGTGTGTGTGTGTGAGTGTATGTGTGAGTGTGTGTGTGTTTGTGTGTGTGTGTGTGTGTGTGTGTGTGTGTGTGAGTGTATGTGTGAGTGTGTGTGTGTGTGTGTGTGTGTGTGTGTGTGAGTGTATATGTGAGTGTGTGTGAATGTGTGTCCCCTTGTGTGACATAGTCAATGGAATCATTGTGGATCACTCTTTATACTTGGAGAATCAATGACATTGTACTACACCAAATAAAATATTGTGGAATTTTTTTTTTCATGGAGAACAAACGTACATTAGACTTGTTTAATGAAAGTGCAATTTGAATGAGAGTTTATCGTTTTGTTCAGACGGTTTTAATGATCATGTTTCAAGAGCCGTTGAGTTTTTGTTTTGAAGTTTGAATTTGAAAGAGCATCGAGTTCTAAATATCATTATCGTATATGTAACTATGGAGACCATAATGTGTACATCACCTACCAGCAGCGCTGTAGGCGTAAGCTTTGACGTAATGGGAAAACGACTGAACTCTGTATGCATGTGTGTTTGTGTGGGGGCAGGAAATGACATCAAAGTTGGTCATTTCGCTCCAAGGGTCGTTATCTTTGATGGAGGTGAGCTGATGAGTCATTTCAAATCGCATTTCAGAAGGTGCTCTCGGATTTGAGCACACCACCACTGCGCCCCACGCCGATCACCCACCACTGTGCCTCCTCTCCACCTCCACCTGTGTTGTGTTCATTCATCCAGATGATGGAGCTTTTGGACACGAGGGTGTTTTGTTTGGCATCTCGGTGTGGAGATGACTGTATCGCCCCGTCGTAGCCATCAAACTGTGTCTGGGGCTCCTTTCCTGATGAAACATCAACAACAATGAAGCCTCATTAATCCTAAATTAATTACTACAATGTCAGCTCTGTAATTGGGAAAAGCGGTGCTAATGTGTGATAAGCCACTTGTGTTTGGATTTACGGGGGAGGGGGGGGGGGGGGCAAAAAACCCACAACCTGACAAATCAAGTCATCCCGCAGCGTTGTGTAGACACACCCCACGGAGGACAGCTGGCAGAGGTAAACGTCTCTCTGGGAGGTTCTGCTGGGTGTGTATCCGTGTGAGGGGGAACCTCCAGACGTCCATGCCCAGCCCATCACAGTGCGTCCCTGTGTGCATATGTGTTGCCGGTCGTTGTCACGGTTGCATGTTTGTGTATGTTTAGGGGATTCGGTTGTCCAGCTGTGTGATGTAAAACGTGTTTATTTGAACCGATCGTTCTTACATTGCAGTGTCTTTTTTCCAAGTAGGGATTCCTCATGTTTTGTGGAAAAACAAGTGTGTGAATCCGCATTGATTAGCAAGAACCTCCACAAGAGCTGTTCTGGTGTCTTTCTTTAGATAACACTTATTATTACATTTCATTATTAAGGATATTTGACCTGAAAGGCCTGGTTCGCCACGTAATTTCAGTCGGATCAGAATCCGGAATCAGTCTGAAGTCTGATTTGGCGGTTCTAAAATTCCTTTCTAGTGTTTATTCGCTATGTTGCACATTTGCTCTTGAGTTCAGGATTATTGCTGTGTAGAATGATCCAGCATGTATGAGTTTCAGCTTGCAGACAGATGCTCTGATATTCTGCTGTAGAATTGCTTCTCACGGCTTGTGATTCACTGATCTCTGGATGATTTCAGGACACGCACCAAAGCTGACTCACATTATATTAGCCTCCAACATGCTTCAGAGCTGACGTTGGGTGGTATGCAGTGGTCTTACACCATGGAAGTCTTGTACCGTGCTGTTCCCGAGGCAGACCTGTAATCCCGTAAACATGCCTGCAGGCCTAAAGCTCCAGGGAGTTTTGGGACTTGTGTGGATTCCTCACAGGACTCTTATGCAGATTAGGAGTGATGCCAGTGCAAACTAAATTATCTACCTGACTAGACTGGTGGAGTCCTACTATTCTACAAAAACTATTCATAACCTTTTCTGTTTCATTATATTAATAAAAGTCTTTCTAAGGTTCTTCAAAAAGCTTGTTCACGGCGTAGCTTATTGAACTGTATTGTATGTATACTGCAACAGAATTTGGTCTTGTTTTATATATTTCTGAAGAAGACATACAGTACACTGAGAAACAGAACCTAGTGGTGTCATGTACAGGTAATATGCACAGACTCATGAGCTGGACTCTACCCCCAAGTCCAAATGAGGGGATCCGCAGAGAGTTGTTGAAAACAACAAACCTACTGTCCATTGAGCACACCAGATCCTGACAGACAAGAATGTAATGGTGGACCAGCCAGAGAGAAGATGGATGTGGTAGTGGTAGTGCCAATGATGCAAACATCCCAAGGAAGAAATATGATAAATTGGACAAATAACAGGATCTTAAAGACCCTAATAGGGAAAATGTGGAAGATTAACACCAAGGTTGTCCCAGTGGTGTGAAGGTTACTTGGTGCTGTGAACCCTAAGATGGAGGAGTGGCTATAGCAGGTCCCAGGAATTACATCATCAATCTCAGTCCAGAAGAGAGCAGTCCTAGGAACGGCGAAAGTACCTCCCTGCTCCTCAAACTCCTCCCCAGGAAGGGTGAGACAGGAATGTATGATGTGTGTATTTTAGGAAACGTTCATGCAGAAATGCAGGACATTCAAAATGGTTGGCAAACATGTTTCTCAAGACTGCATATCAAGCAAGACAACTTTCAGCTTGCACAACTGTACTTATTATGATGTTTAAGGCATACTTAGTATGTGATGAGTTTGCTTGTGTTTATGTAGGGGCACGTGTGTGTAAACAGCTTCATTTCTCTTAGGCTTGTGGGTACATTGATTTCTTCTCCTTTGCCTTAAGGTTTTTTATAGGCTCTTGATAAGTAATCAGTTAGCAGCTACATTAGTGTTGAGCGCTATTAGCTACAAGTGTATCTCGAGAGTGGAGTTCTGGGTTAGCTTTACTTAAAGCAGCAGCATGTGGTTACCATGCACAATTTCATCTGTGTGATCAATGTCTGGATCATTAGAAAACACGTGCTAGTTAGTTTTACCTCTTCTTTACAGACCTGGACTGTGTTCAAAGTATTAAGGTTTTAGTGAACAAGGCCCAGTTCATGAAAAGGCACCTGCCAACTGCACGTTCAGTTTGATCTCTCTATATTCACAACTCTAACATACAAAGAGGTGACGAGCAGGTATACTGTTGTCCGGAAGGTGACACTTAGTGTCGGGTGTTTGTTTATATGTTTGTATATGTGTATATGTGTGTGTTTGTTCCTGTTGACCCTGTGTTTGTCACTGTAGGTGGGCTGGCAGTTGAAAAACTTGGTAAACTCCCTGCGTGGGGACCCTGGAGGGGTGACACTGACGCTGAAAAAGCGTCCCCAGAGCACCCTAACCTCCGCTCCAGCACTGCTAAAGAACATGAGGTGGAAGCCCCTGGCCCTTCAGGTAGGAAGCTCCTCCCCATCGCCCACAAGCCACGCCCCCCACACCCCACTGCCACACCTCTTAGCCCATCTCCCAGACTCCAGTCTGCCCCTCAGCTTCCCGCCTCCAGATGCAGGTGGGCCTTCCCCATTGGTGACGTGCTAGCTGCCCACCTCAATGTTGACTGCCATCCTGCTCTGCTCTGTAGGTGCCTGCCTGTAGGACCCGCTCTGTGGCTGGGGGGGTGGTTGTGTGGTGGGGGGCAGGTATGGGGGGATGGGGCGTGCCTGCAGTGGCTCTGGGTGCATGTGGTGATAGCTTGAGGCTGTGTGATATCCTGCATTAGCACAGAATGAAGAGGGAGTTTTTAGACTTGTGTAGGTGTACACGTGTGTGTGTGGTGTGAGGACGGTGTGTATTCAGCTGTCAAACTGGCCCCAAAAGTGATGGAGATAAATCAAAATTCTCTGGAGAGCAGACATTTGGCTGGTCTTTGTGAGGAAAATTTTTAAATGAAAAAGATTTCCTTTTGGTTTTTGAGGTTAAGATTAGGGTGAGGTTTTGGCTTATCATAGCATCTTTCATCTACTGTGAAACACTAGTCAAAACTAAATGTGTGTGTGTGTGTGTGTGTGTGTGTGTGTGTGTGTGTGTGTGTGTGTGTGTGTGTGTGTGCGTGTCTTCTAACAGAAGGCAGACTGGTCTTAATCAGCTTTTGTTTTTGATTCATTTGGCTGAGGTTAAGGTTCAGACCCCCTTTACCCTTAACTCATACCTAATTGCTTTCCATTGCGTGCTTTGTAATAGCTTTGTGTGTGTTTATTTGCATGTGTGTCTGTGTGCATTTTGTGTCATTCCTGCATGTGGGATCATGCAATATCAATACATATTTTAACTGGATGATGCACATTCAGCTCTCAGAGCTGCTGGTCACACTGTGGTACTCACACCATAGTCATAACAAGAGAAGAGAAGAAAGATCTGTTCATTCTATCAGCCCAAAGCTGATACAGAAATTTAAATATTTAAATATTTGGATGTAGCTACATTTAGTTAAGTGTACTAATAAATTCAGCACTATACATGGTACTTAATTAGTTTTACATTGATTTTTATAATTATTATAAATTAATGACATCTGATTTTTTTTTTATGTGTTAAGTTTCAGACCTGCTGCCAATAGAGCCTAATCAGATTGTTTAAAGGCAGGGGTATTTCTTCGGAGAGGCAGGGGTATTTCTTCGGAGAGGCAGGGGTATTTCTGTCTCACTCATACATTTTGTCAGACTCAGTGATCCCACACTGGAAGAACAGAGGGCCATATTCATCCCTCCATCCTCCCTGTGAGCTTGGGGACCTGATAAGTCCACCTTCTGTTGCTACGGCTGTCTCTGGACGCCAGAGACCTCTTTGTTCTTTTGACGACTTTTTTTGTGTAAGTTGTGTATGATCAGGTCCCTTGGATCGATCATATTCTGAATCCGCCATTGATTGCTCCTGTCTGTCCTCTTTGCAGCCAGTCACTCCCAAAAGCCCCACCAGCAGCTCGGCCACACCCACAAGCACCATCAGCACACCCTCCAAGCGGGATAGCTCCGCCCTCCACGACCTCTACATACCTCCTCCTCCCGCTGAACCCTACACTCCCAGGTAAACGCAGGTTTTCCTGGTTTCCCATGGTGACCCACTGGTTGCCCTTGATTAGCTTTTAGCATTGATTAACTTCAGTCTGGTGTAATGGCCAGTGGCCTGCAGGGGGCAGGAGTGAGCATTAAGACTAGGCGTCTCATTAAATGCGGTTAGTGATTATGACCACTGTGCAGGGATGACCAGGGGAACCTGCCCGGGGAGGAGCGAGGTCAGGGGGGCGTCTCCGCTGCCAAAGGTTCAGAGTCGCCCAACTCCTTCTTGGACCAGGAGTACAGACGACGCTTCCCCCTCATGGAGGAGGAGGCGGTGCTCTACTGCTACGAGTACGATCCAGGACGCGGGGCCCCGCCCTCACGCCGTGACGGCACGCCTACCTACGGTACACAGATACGCAAACACCACCTCACACTCATGCACACACACCCACCACAACATGCAAAAAACATGCACTCACGCAAACACACACACACACACACACACGCACACTGCTGTTATCTAATGTCCTTTTCTTGCTTCGCTGTATACGGCATTCGCATTTTTCATCTTACAGATCACAGATGCAGTATGTCGCCTACAGGGAGCAAATCATCATTCCTGCACAACATTCATGCAGTACAGTTTAGTTCAACATATGGCTGTTTCAGTCTATATCTGCTGACCTTTAAAAAAACAAAAAAAACTAACGTGTCTTTGGAAGAGCCTTGAGGAGCATCTTGGCAACATGCAGATTCATGGGTCATGGGCCATGTCACGGGCCACGTCTCGGGTCTTCTGAGAGTCTGAGTGTTGGTGGTGTTGTGCGTGGGAGAGCAAGAGTCTGCATCGACTTTGGAGAATACTTGGTAGGGTGGGGTGGGGGTGGGGGGTTCAGAGTTGCTGTAATTAAAGACCAGAGAACAGCCTGTGCCATGTGCCTGTGTGTGGGGCAGACAGTTGTACACCTGCTCTACCTACTGGATCTCTGCTTTTCTGCACAAGTGCTGACACACACATCGTATGTGCAGTTTCTTGGGAGAAAGAGTGACACTGTCTCAAACCCCTCTCATGCTTTCTGTCTTTCTCTTTCTCACCGTCACTCTCTTTCTTTTTGCCTCTTCCTCTTTCTATCTCCTCTCTCTCTCTCTCTCTCTCACACACACACACACACACACACACAGACAGACGGTGTGTATGCTTCTATAAACACTAATGTGTGTGTGTCCTTTTCAGGCCGCCTGCGGCCCATTTCTATGCCTGTAGAGTACAACTGGGTACCAGACTATGAAGACCCAGCCAGACTGAAGAGAGAGGGCAGGAGAGGTTAGTGTGTGCTACACACACACACACACACACACACAAACACACACACTCCTATACACACACACACACACACACACACATACACACACAGACTAATATACGCACACACACACACACACACACTAATACACGCACACACACGCACACTCCTACACACACTCCTATACACATCTTAAATTGTATGTCTGTCTATGGTTATTTGTGCTTCTTGGCAAACGTCTAATTTGCAAAACACTAGGTAATGACATTGACTCCTGTAGTTTAGTAGTAGTCTGACTTGTATCTGACTTGTATCTTGTATCTTGTGTCTGAATGGTATCTTGAATTCTGGCCTATCCGTACTATTAGCTAGAATGAATTCTGTGATCAGATGCAAAGCACTTTGTAAGTCGCTCTGTATAAGAGCGTCTGCTAAATGCCGTAAATGTAAATGTATACACACACACATACACACACACACACACACACACACACACACACACCCAAATGCTTTGCCCAAATGTTACAGGTACACCAATCAGCAGCCTGTGCACGCAGGGATGTGTCATTATGGCCATTTTCTTTATTCTCCACCATATTAGCACCCCTCTCCATCATCTCACCATCATCTCACCATCATCTCACCATCATCTCTTCATCATCTCACCATCATCTCCATCATCTCTTCATCATCACCATCATCTTTGTGCCCCCAGATTCCTCCAGCAAAGAAACTGCTCCAGTATCATATTATTTATGCCAAAAAGATTAAAACAATTATTTCTTCTTAGATATATAAGATCTCAATGTAATATTAAATCTATGAGTTATAACTCACTTACCAATCTAAAATAATCTAGTGGTATTTAATTATATTTTGAAATTGCATTATTTAATCATTATGTCATGAAATGAAAGTATTATAGATTTGGTATTTCCAACTTTATTTTGGAATGCCACAACCGAGATGTTGATCCTAATTTAATTTCTTACAGTAAAAGACACAAGAGTCCTCATCAGACCCACCACATCCTCCTGGCTTCACTGTTACTCACTTTGGCTCCGCCCACATCTTGTTTGCCTTCTTTTTTTTTTCTTCTTTCTTCCTTTCATCACTCTTTCTTTCTCCCTCTCTCCCCCTTTTGCTTTCATTCTCAGCCCTTCTCCCCCCCCCCCTCTCTCCATCACTGGGGAGCCGTGGCCCTCCTGCCCCACGTCAGGCTCCCTCACAGCGAGGTAGCTCCACTGAGCTGAGTGCCTGCTCCCGTTGGCCCTGCTAAGTGCCAGGCCAGCGCTGTGCCAAGCCGCCCGCGGGCACGCCAACTCCTGCTCTCAGCTGAGACAACACAGGCATGGTCTAATCACCGGGGGCATCTGTAGTATTGTCAGAAAAGCAGTACGATTAAGGATTGTTATCGTCATCAATGCTGTTGTCATGAGTTGTAGATATTAGTATTATTAAATTAGGTGTTGTTAAGAGCATTACTTAAGATTCAAAATGGCGACAGCCTGGCATATATGTATGTGTTCTTATGAGAAGCTGTGTTTCCTTTCCAACATCCTCCATCTGTG
>NW_027507062.1:74085-79085 GCF_052324685.1 Brachyhypopomus gauderio | reverse complement strand
CCCGGCGTGGGGTGGTAATGGTACCGTGGCGGCCCAGCACCTCACAGAAGCTCACGTGTTGTTTTAGGGTTGCACAACACCCATGACAGGATGGCAGTGAGGCACAAGGGCTGAACCTACGGGACACACATGCTCTGCAGACAACTGCGAGTGTTGGCAGGCTAATCCGGCTTCTAGTGCTTCTCTATTCTTATCCCAGCCCCCCCCCCCCCCCCCCCCCCCCCCACCCCCCCACCCCCTACCCCCCCCAAACTACCACCCCTTACACTCCTGTCCTTGCTCCGGGCGATCTTTGACTTTAATCTGTCATAACTCCATCATTGTTGCCCATGGATTGCCTGTACTTTACATATTTCTTCCACGTCATTCCACATGAGAGTGGAAACCGTGTCGACAGACACCCTTGTCTTGCTGTAATTCCATTTCTCTTCTCATTTCTCTCAACCTCTCTCACCCTCTCAAGTAATACCAATTTACCAGAGTGCCTTCTCTCTCTCTTTCTCTCTCTCTCTCTCTCTCTCTCTCTCTCTCTCTCTCTCTCTCTCTCTCTCTCTCTTCCACGTCCTCTGCATTTCTTGCTGTTTTCTTCCCAGTCCCTCTTTGCCTGTCTCCCTCTCCCTTTCTCTCTCTATCTCTCTTTCTCTCCTTCTCCCAGTCTCTCTCATTTCCCCCCCTCTCTCTCTCTTTCTTCCTTCTTCCTCCTCCTCTCTTTTTTTCCTTCCCTGTCCCCGTTCTCTCTTAACCAGAGCCGTCAGCTCTCAGATGTGAACAAGGCCCCCCTCGCCCCCTTCAGCCCCCCCCAGAAGGCCCGTCTTCACTAGTCCCCTCCTTACATCAGGTCTGGCCAGGCTGGGACAGATTGCCGTAGAGTGTGTGGAGAGTGAACGTCTCTGGTGTCTCTCCTGGTGCATTTCAGCCGCCCTCTGATCTCGGCACATCATTCCTCCAGTCACCACCAACTCTGCCGACTTCAGAGCAGAGAGCGTTAGACTGCTGGTGTCGGAAAAGAACCCAGTTTTAGTTTGTTTTAATGGTGGCTTCTCCTGGAAAAACAAGGAAACCATATTGCTCCAGGGTTGAATTCATTTGCTTTGCTTGCTTACTGGCACTCCTGATCACGCCTAACCGCGGTCCTTACCTTCTCTGATATCTCCCCAGACATTCCAGGGATCCTCGCTGCTCTCAAAGACCAAGAAGAAGAGTAAAGGTTTGTGCGTCACTATCAATAAAAACATTCCTATAAGTCATCAGCACACCAGTTTGTCCATCAGCTCCATCAGCTGGCTTGTCCAGAACCCGCCTGTGGAGTTTGTTGACCTTTCATTTCACAGTTCCTCTCCTGTTCTCCTCCTGTGTCTGGGCCTACAGGGCTGCCTCTCTCCTCCATCAGTAAGAGGAGGATCTCCTGTAAGGACCTGGGCCGTGGCGACTGCGAGGGCTGGCTGTGGAAGAAGAAAGACGCCAAGAGCTACTTCTCGCAGAAGTGGAAGAAGTACTGGTTCGTCTTGAAGGACGCCTGCCTCTACTGGTACATGAACGAGGAGGTGAGTGGGGGGTGTGGCCGGGGGGTTGGGGAGGTGGGGCTAGGGTGCTGCCCCCTTAAAGGGAGCTAGGCCTCACCTGTCTGCAGTAGAAGTGGGCGGGGCCCTGAGGGGGCGGTGCTGGCCCAGGGGGCGGAGCTGGCCCAGCGTGCGGTGGAAGAGACTCGGCTGTGAAGTGTCTTCCAGGCTGCCAGGAGAACAGCAGAGTGCTCAGAGGGGAGTTTTAATTGGTGTTGGCCGACGCCTCTCCAGTTTGGACTCTGTGGAGACATTAATCTCTATCCACCTTAACGAAGCACACGGCTACATTCCCCCCCATCCTTTCCACTTTTATTTCTTTCTTTTTCACTTCCTTTCGTCATTCCTCTCACTCCCTCTCCCTCCCTCCTTCCCTCTCTCTCTCTCTCTCTCTCTCTCTCTCTCTCTCTCTCTCCCCCTTCCTCTCTTCCCTTCTCCCTCTCTCCTTCTCTTCTTCCTCTCTATCTATCTTGCACCTTTGCTTCTGATTAATTGCCTGCTCGGACTGCTGTCATTACGGGGGCGTGTGCTGCCAACAGTGCTCCCAGCGTGGGGATCTGGGTTGGGGGGGGGGGGGGGGGGGGAGCGAGGCTCCGCCTCATCCTTCCCTGCCCCGCCCCCAGAGGGCCGCCCCCATCCTGGCCTCGTGGTGCTGTAATTGATGATCTGCAGCCGAGCGCTGGCCACGCGATTTATGTGTTTGATTTAATGGCGTAAACGTCACTGAGGCGAGTCTTGGAGTGTATCAGGGGAGCAGAGTAGAGCCTCCACCACGGGAAGAGATGGTGGGATCCTAATGAGGATGGAGGTGTTATTACAGCTCTGTGTGTGTGTGTGTGTGTGTGTGTGTGTGTGTGTGTGTGTGTGTGTGTGTGTGAGCAGAGAGATGTGCCCTGACATTCTTCCACTCTCTCTCTCCCCCTCTCTCTCTCTCTTTCTCTTCCTCCCCCTCTCTCTCTTCTCTTTCCTCTCTCTCTCCCCCTCTCTCTCTTCTCTTTCTCTCTCTTTTCTATTAGGATGAGAAAGCTGAGGGCTTTGTTAGTCTCCCAGAGTTCAAGATTGACCGTGCCAGTGAATGCCGCAAGAAGTAGTAAGTGTTACTTCAAAGTCTGCCTATTGTGCGCGGGTGTGTGTGTGTGGGTGTGTGTGGGTGGGTGTGTGTGTGGGGGTGTAGGCTGATGCGTGGGCATATCTAAACCCCACCCCTGACCCCCTCTCTCCGCCCCTCTGCTGTAGCGCCTTCAAGGCCTGTCACCCAAAAATCAAGAGCTTCTACTTCGCTGCTGATGGAGTGGACGACATGAACAGGTGGCTGAGTCGCCTGAACATGGCGGCCGCTGGCTACGCGGAGCGGGAGAAGATCCGTCAGGAGCAGGGTGAGGGGCGGAGCTTACGGCCAGAGGGAGGAGCAAACCGAGCACTCCTCCCATGATGGAGAAGGGGCGGGGCTTGGCTGGGTTTTCTTTTTCTGCCATGCACAACAGACACTGCTGCTCTGAGCTAAGCCCCACACACCTGTTTGAGATTAAGGACATATCCCACCATTCTTCATCATATTAGAGTGGTGTGCAGGTTGGACTTCTGGATCGTGTGGTTTTGGAAAGGAGACATGGAAGGAGAAAAGATGGAGAGAGGGAGGGGGAGAGATGGAGAGAGGGAGGAGGAGAGAGCTTGGAGAAGTGATGGTGCGAGGTAGGACAGGGTTGGGTGGCAGCAGCTCGGGGAATAGGTCCATCCCAGTAAGAGCAGACGTGGAAGGATCGGGCCGGTTCTGTACTCCCTCCCTGCTGTTCTGCAATACAAATCTCCTCAGTGCCTGACTTCCTCTCCTCATCCCTCTCTCTTTTGTGATTTCCATCCATCAGTCTCTTTGCCCCTTTTCTCTGCTTCTTTCTGTCTCTCCCTCACTTTTTTCTGTCTCTCGTTCTCTCACTTCTCACCCTTTTGTTCTCTTTCTTTTCCTTCCTCTACTTCCCTCTTCCTCCATTTCCCTTTTCTCCTTTTCTCTCCCTCTTTCTCTCTCTCTCTCTCTCTCTCTCTCCCCTCTCTCCCTCTCTCTCTTGCCCCCATCTCTCTCTCTCCCTCTCTCTCTCCCTCCCCCCTCTCTCTCTCTCTCTCTCTCTCTCTCTATCTCTCTCTCTCTCTCTCTCTCTGTACCAGTGTTCAGACTCCCCAGTGAGACAGTGCTGCTCTCCTGCTGTTCCCTCTCTCAGTGAGATAGATGAGCACTTCAGGGAGGACACACACACACACACACACACACACACACACACACACACACACACACACAAACACTAAGGAGGGGAGATGGAGATGGGGCAGATAGAAAGTGGGACGTTGCCTGCCTGAATGAACCTGTAGTAGCTCATTGAGGACCCAACAGAGTTTATAATGTTTGTGTTTATTAAAAACAGCCTGAATTTGCACCTGCGGCATTTTGACTTTTTTATTTGCCTGTAAAACCATAAGTATCACAGCCAAGTCCCCAGCGCTTTCTACTTTACTGTCCTCTCCCCTCATCTCTCCTCCTCTCATCTCCCCTCATCTCCCCTCATCTCTCCTCCTCTCCCCTCATCTCTCCTCCCCTCATCTCTCCTCATCTCCCCTCATCTCCCCTCATCTCCCCTCATCTCCCCTCTATCTCTCCTCCTCTCATCTCCCCTCATCTCCCCCATCCCTCCTCCTCTCCCCTCATCTCTCCTCCTCTCCCCCCTCATCTCCCCTCATCTCTCCTCCTCTCCCCTCATCTCCCCTCATCTCTCCTCCTCTCCCCTCATCTCCCCTCATCTCTCCTCCCCTCATCTCTCCTCATCTCTCCTCATCTCCCCTCATCTCCCCTCATCTCTCCTCATCTCTCCTCCCCTCATCTCCCCTCTTCTCATCTCTCCTCCTCTCCCCTCATCTCTCCTCCCCTCATCTCTCCTCATCTCCCCTCATCTCTCCTCTCTCCCCTCATCTCCCCTCATCTCTCCTCCTCTCCCCTCATCTCTCCTCCCCTCATCTCTCCTCATCTCCCCTCATCTCTCCTCCTCTCCCCTCATCTCCCCTCATCTCCCCTCATCTCTCCTCCTCTCATCTCCCCTCATCTCCCCTCATCTCTCCTCCTCTCCCCTCATCTCTCCTCCTCTCCCCCTCATCTCTCCTCCCCTCATCTCTCCTCATCTCCCCTCATCTCTCCTCCTCTCCCCTCATCTCTCCTCCCCTCATCTCTCCTCATCTCCCCTCATCTCTCCTCCTCTCCCCTCATCTCCCCTCATCTCCCTCCATCTCTCCTCCTCTCCCCTCATCTCCCCTCATCTCTCCTCCTCTCCCCTCATCTCTCCTCCTCTCCCCTCATCTCCCCTCATCTCTCCTCCTCTCCCCTCATCTCTCCTCCCCTCATCTCCCCTCTTCTCATCTCTCCTCCTCTCCCCTCATCTCCCCTCATCTCTCCTCATCTCC
>NW_027507062.1:0-71085 GCF_052324685.1 Brachyhypopomus gauderio | reverse complement strand
GGAAGGGGAGGTGTTCCGTTACAGGGAAGGGGAGGTGTCCCGTTAAAGGGAAGGGGAGGTGTTCCGTTAAAGGGAAGGGGAGGTGGTCTGTTACAGGGAAGAGGAGGTGCTCCGTTAAAGGGAAGGGGAGGTGTTCCGTTACAGGGAAGGGGAGGTGCCCCGTTACAGGAAGGGGAGGTGTTTCGTTACAAGGAAGAGAAGGTGCTCCTGCTCCGTTACAGGGAAGAGGAGGTGCTCTGTTACAGCGAAGGGGAGGTGCTCCGTTACAGTGAAGGGGAGGTGCTCCGTTACAGGAAGGGGAGGTGTTCCATTACAGGGAAGGAGAGGTGTTCCGTTAAAGGGAAGGGGAGGTGGTCTGTTACAGGGAAGAAGAGGTGCTCTGTTAAAGGGAAGGGGAGGTGTTCCGTTACAGGGAAGGGGAGGTGCTCCTGCTCCGTTACAGGGAAGAGGAGGTGCTCTGTTACAGCGAAGGGGAGGTGCTCCATTACAGTGAAGGGGAGGTGCTCCGTTACAGGGAAGGGGAGGTGTTCCATTACAGGGAAGGGGAGGTGTTCCGTTAAAGGGAAGGGGAGGTGGTCTGTTACAGGGAAGGGGAGGTGCTCCGTTACAGGGAAGGGGAGGTGTTTCGTTACAAGGAAGAGAAGGTGCTCCTGCTCCGTTACAGGAAGAGGAGGTGCTCTGTTACAGCGAAGGGGAGGTGCTCCGTTACAGTGAAGGGGAGGTGCTCTGTTACAGGGAAAAGCGAGGTGGTCCGTTACAGGGAAGGGGAGGTGGTCCGTTACAGGGAAGGGGAGGTGGTCCATTACAGGGAAGGGGGGGTGCTCCGTTACAGGGAAAGGGAGGTGCTCCGTTACAGCGAAGGGGAGGTGCTCCGTTACAGTGAAGGGGAGGTGCTCCGTTACAGGGAAAGGGAGGTGGTCCGTTACAGGGAAGGGGAGGTGGTCCGTTACAGGGAAGGGGAGGTGCTCCGTTACAGGGAAAGGGAGGTGGTCCGTTACAGGGAAGGGGAGGTGGTCCGTTACAGGGAAGGGGAGGTGCTCCGTTACAGGGAAAGGGAGGTGCTCAGTTACAGCGAAGGGGAGGTGCTCCGTTACAGGGAAGGGGAGGTGTTTCATTATAAGGAAAGGGAGGTGCCTCCTGCTCCATTAAAGGGAAGGGGAGGTGGTCTGTTACAGGGAAGGGGAGGTGCTGCGTTACAGGGTAGGGGAGGTGTTCCTGCTCCGTTACAGTGAAGGGAAGGTATTCCTGCTCCGTTACAGTGAAGGGGAGGTATTCCTGCTCCGTTACAGTGAAGGGGAGGTGTTCCATTACAGGGAAGGGGAGGTGTTCCGTTACAGGGAAGGGGAGGTGCTGCGTTACAGAGAAGGGGAGGTGCTGCGTTACAGGGAAGGGGAGGTGCTCTGTTACAGGGAAAGGGGAGGTGCTCTATTGCCACCTGATTCCTTTATCAGCTGGCTTACTCACCTTTCATTCCTCTGTTCAATCAATATATACAGTCCAAACACAACTTGCACCGTCCTCCCTCCCTCTGTCCTTTCCTCTCTCTCTCTCCCTCTCTTACTCCCCATCTCTCTCTCTCTCTATCTCTCTTCTCTCTGGCTTTAATTGTATCTGGATCCACTTGAGAACGTTCCTCTTGTCTTGTTGTTTAAAGGACAGGGCAGAGAGCATGACCCCTTCCTGCACCTGCCCCAATACCTGCCCCATACCTGCCCCATACCCGCCCCATACCTGCCCTGTCTGTAACTTACAAGGGCAGGGCAAGATGGTGGTTCTGTATTCCATCAGCTTAAAAGCTCTCCTTCTCCTCTCTCTCTCTCTCTCCTCTCTCTCTCTCTCTCTCTCTCTCTCATCCTCTCTCTCCCCCCACAGATGAGCTGTACAAGTCCGTATCCAGAGCCGAAGCACGGACGTCTGTCTTCGACCGAGACCTCGCAGTCCCGCTCCTCTCACGAGGAGTACCGCTCTGAGCCACCGGGGGGCAGCAGCAGCGGCGGCGTCTCGCCTGCCCGCAAGTCCACCAGCCAGCGCCGTTCGTGGCAGGACCTGATTGAGACGCCGCTGACCAGCGCCGGCCCTGCACTACCTGCAGACGCTTCCCCTGGAGGACGCCGTGTTCTGCGAGCCGGCCGTGGGCCTGTCGCCCGAGTACCGCCGCCCAGTCCACGCTTCCCGCCCAGCGGGCCCTCCTGCGTGACCACTACGGACCCTTCCACGACGCGGAGGAGGCTGGCGAGAGACTGCGGGACGCAGGCGCAGGCGGGAAGCCCCGAAGCTTCACACTGCCCCGCGACGGCGGCCTGCGCGCCCTCCTCACGCCCTCCAACAGCATCGCCGAGCAGCGCGACGGCCCTCGCAGAGAGCTGAGGCACAGCTACTGCACCGACGGTAAGCCCTCACACGGGGGCGCCATAGAGCGGACAAAACATCCCACCAGATGATTAGCACATATAGACCATATAATACGGTATGCTTTAGGACATTTACTACTGCTGTCTACATGGTTGCTACGTTATTGTCCATAAACACTAGCCTGCCATAGATGACTCTGAGGCAGTGTTGTAGATGATTAATATTTTTTTATTACCTGGTAGGAATGGTCCAGGATAATATGTCTACTTACAGTATGTCACCCATCACTGAACCTTCCAGCAAAGCTAATAGGATTAAAGTAATGCCCTTAAAGTCACGCCAGGACAGAAGAGGCTTGCCTTTATAAAGCAGAACCTCGTAACTTCTCCCAGTCCTGCACCACTGTGCCATCTAGTCTACCCGGATGAGGGTGTCTGCCACCATTAAACAGTGTGGTTTACATGCAGCGTCTTTGTTCCAATGAGTAGAATTCCAGTTTGTTATAAACCAGAAAGTGCGTTATTAAAAGTGCACAGGAAAGCAGCTGCCCTGCAACAGAGCACATTTATTATTGATGGCCCGTGTGATGGTGTTGCGAGTAGCAGCTGAGTTCAGGTGTGTGAAGGGCTGCTGCAGTCTGGATTTTTTCTCGGTTTGTATTGTGTATTGTATTGTTTCACAGAAGCTTGATGTGCCATTCAATTCCCCACAAAAACGGTCAAAAAATTTTTGTAGTCCTGCTCATGAGATATAAAGAGCAGGGCAGAACAGGGCAGTTGGACCTGAGATTCGGGCTCTGCAGGATGTTCTCCAGCAGTCGGCTCTGCAGGATGATCTCCAGCAGTCGGCTCTGCGGGACGTTCTCCAGCAGTCGGCTCTGCGGGACGTTCTCCAGCAGTCGGCTCTGCGGGAGGTTCTCCAGCAGTGGCTCTGCGGGAGGTTCTCCAGCAGTGGCTCTGCGGGACGTTCTCCAGCAGTGGCTCTGCGGGACGTTCTCCAGCAGTAGGTTTTGTGGGACGTTCTCCAGCAGTAGCTCTGCGGGACGTTCTCCAGCAGTAGCTCTGCGGGACGTTCTTCAGCAGTAGGCTCTGCGGAACGTTCTCCAGCAGTAGCTCTGTGGGACGTTCTTCAGCAGTAGGCTCTGCGGGACGTTCTCCAGCAGTAGCTCTGCGGGACGTTCTCCAGCAGTAGCTCTGTGGGACGTTCTCCAGCAGTAGGCTCTGCGGGACGTTCTATAGTAGTAGCTCTGCGGGACGTTCTCCAGCAGTAGGTTCTGCTAGACGTTCTCCAGCAGTAGGTTCTGCGGGACATTTTCCAGCAGTAGGCTCTGTGGGTTTGTGGTGTTTTGTTGTATTTCTTTGTTTGGTCGAAACCGTCTTTGTTGTGCTGGTACTAGACATGAGTTGGATCTAGATTCTTCTCCTCCCTCTCTCTCTCTTCTCCTTCCTCCTTCTCTTTCTTGTTCTCTCTCTTCTCCTCCCTCCTCTCTTTCTCTCTCTCTCTCCTTCTCTTTCTTGTTCTCTCTCTTCTCCTCCCTCCTCTCTTTCTCTTTCTCCTCCTTCCTTCCGATCAAGCACAGTGGGACGCGTGGTGGGTGTGTTGGTGGATATTCGTCAGCAGAGCGCTCTGTTCTTCTGCTGCTTGCTGTGCTGAGACGCATGCACGCTCTTCTCTTAGCGCTCTGTTCTTCTGCTGCTTGCTGTGCTGAGACGCATGCACGCTCTTCTCTTCTCCCACACACACACACACACACACACACACACACACACACACCCCGACACACACATGCACTCCTCTCCCAGAAATAGTGGTATGTAATTTTTTTTTCACCTGAAAAGGGTTACATGTGTTAGATGTGAAGGTCTGCACCTTCCACTTGGTATCACTGCTGTGATCTCAGCACCCTCATCCGTTAATACTCCCCTCCCCTCTCAGTACTCCCCTCTTCCATCAATACTCCCCTCTCCCATCAATACTCCCCTCTCCCATCAATACTCCCCTCTTCCATCAATACTCCCCTCCCCTCTCAGTACTCCCCTCTCCCATCAATACTCCCCTCTTCCATCAATACTCCCCTCCCCTCTCCCGTTAATACTCCCCTCTCCTCTCAATACTCCCCTCCCCTCTCAGTACCACCCTCTCCTCTCAATACTCCCCTCTCCCATCAATACTCCCCTCCCCTCTCAGTACTCCCCTCTCCCATCAATACTCCCCTCCCCTCTCAGTACTCCCCTCTCCCATCAATACTCCCCTCCCCTCTCAGTACTCCCCTCCCCCAACTTCAGCTCACTTTGTCAGCGGTGCAGTCCAGCTATGTGCTGTATCTAAACGATATAGGAGCCCAGGCTCTTGACGGACAGGCCTTTATTCACTCTCTTAACCACTCTGTCTCCCTCCTTATTCCCTCACTCTCCATCTCCCTCTCATCTCTCCGTCTCTCTCAGTCTCTCTCCCTTTCCTCTCCCTCTCCTTTCTCTCTTTCTTTCGTACTCCCTCTGTCTCTCTATGCACGGAGGCGGGTGGATGTTAGTCACCCTCACAGGACGGTTCTCCGCCTGCTCCACCACCTGCTGGAGATCAGGGAGCAGAAGATCCCATCAGTTATGACTGGACCACACGCAGGTCCCCAGAAGCCACTGACAGTGAGGACCAAAGGACTCATTCCCTAATCCAGCACCGGCGGCTGAGTGGTGCTCCGGAGAATTTAACATTAGTGCAGAGCTCCCGTCAAGGAGCAGACACTCAGACCAACAGCTGGAAACTTTATTACAGAGATTCAGCAATCGACAACAGGTTTTTAATGGTCTATGTGACCTGCTCTGAGTCAAAGGAATCTCCTCTTTTAGTTCGTTTTCCTTTACCTTGTACGTGCCATCTGTGCTCTGGGTAGATACATTTGCTCTAACATATGACAAACCTTGCCTAAACCCTGACCATAATTATAACAAGAGACATGACTAAGCTATTCTCCCATCAGCACTGAAGGCGCTAAGGTCGTTAACCGCAGTGGTGTGGGGTCCTGCTGCCCTCATGTGGCGATGCGTGGTAGTGCATGAGCACGCGGACTGTTTCACGTGTATGAGAATCCGCCTGAGGTAAAGCAGGTCTCCATGTTCCAAACACAATCAATTCCAGTTAATTACACACGGGCCACATGCCTCGCACAGACACCCAGACCCCAGGGGGTCACTACATGCTGCATCTCTGCCTTTTTCGCACGCAGATATACACAGAGACCACACACACACACACACACACACACACACACACACACACACACACACACACACACACACACACACACACACATACTTTTCCTCCATCATTTTGTTTCAGTACTTTTCTCTTTCTCGCTCCCTTTCTTCCCCCCTGTTTCACTCTGTCGTGTTCTCTCACTCCGTCTCTCAGTCCCTGGTCTCTCTTTGACAACCGCACACACACGCCCACACCTTCAAACTATACAGCACAGAGGAAAACCAGCAGTGCCCCCCCCCCCTCCCCGTAGTGAGGGACGGCCCACTTCAGAGCACAGAGGGTGCCGAGGCGAGAGGGAGCGGGAGTGGGAGGGGCGCGTGGGCGTCGGCTAAATGTCGGCGTGGGCGCCAGGCATCAGCTCGGCCCGTGCCGGGGCCTGTACTCACGGCTCTTGTTCCGTTCCTCTTGCGTGCGCTTTTGAGCACCGTAGCAGTGGGCGTTCGTAAATACGGCTCTCTGCCTCTCTCCGCATGCGCGTGGGGGCTGTGTGTGCGTGTACTTGTGCGTGGAGGCTGCGAGTGTGCACGTGAGCGCGTGTGCACGAGCGCTGTGCACGTGTGCGAGGGAGAGAGGGAGAAGGAGGATGCGTATCTGTGTCAAAGGAAGAAATGTTCAAAGCTGAGAGGGAAAAAAACGGCCAGACATAGCTGGTGTGTGTGTGTGTGTGTGTGTGTGTGTGTGTGTGTGTGTGTGTGTGTGTGTGTGTGTGTGCGTGTGTGTGCGTGCACTGAGACTGCAAGCTGGGAGAACGTGTGTGGGTGGAGGAGGACATGATGAAGGATGTAGAGACAGACGAGAGAAGTGAGGAGAGAGCTGGATGTTTTCACATCTCTGTGCCGTTAATGAATAATTAAGACCCAACAGCTTTTGGGAGACGCCACCATTACAGGCCCGTTTCTCAGCCTGAGGATGAACGATAGGCACCCAGCCAGGAGTGACCCATAGTATTTACTGTGCTTGGCGTCTACCGCTGACATTTGCCCACTTCCATCTGACTGTGTGTGTGTGTGGCGCCCCCTTCAGGCGGTGAGCGGGAGCGGGCTGGCCAGGCGGACTCGCTGGGTGATCTGTACCGGGCGCTGGAGCGTGCCAGCCTGTCCCCTCTGGGCGGCCGGCGTCTCTCCAGCCGTCTGGACTTCAAACACTCCTTCGTGCGCCGCTGTGACGATCCACTGCTCAACGACAAAGTGCACCGCCTGCGTATCCTGCAGAGCACGCTGAAGGTACCGGGGCCGCCGGCACGTCCCGCGCGTCTGTGTGTGTCCCGCGCGTCTGTGTGTGTCCCGCGCGTCTGTGTGTGTCCTGCCTGTCACTCTGCCCCTGATCATGCGTCCAGGCGTCCACGGGGCTCAGAAGACAGCTGCAGCACTGCTGGATTGGGGGGGGGGGTTAAAGGGGTAAACATGACTGCCCACCGTGCTGCTGTCTTAGAGCCTCATCTGTGTCTCGCTGTCTCCTAACATGTGCCTGGCTTCTTGGAGCGCCATCTGGTGGTGCTGTGTCACAGGATCTGTGGGTTGGTTGGGGTTCGTCTCTACCTGGGTCACCCCGGCTCCCGGTCTTTTGGGCCTGTGGGTGTACTCAGGTCGCCTCCGCTGGGGCCTCCGTGCTACTGCTGTGTGCTTGTCCTGCGGCAGACTCCTGTTGCATTGTGGGTGTCGTAGGCGTCAGCCTCTAAGGGAGGAAATATGGTAGTTTCTCTGGGCGGTGAGGCCCACAGTGCCAGAGGACTCTGAACCTAGCATGGTGTGTGTAAGTATGTGTGTAAGTATGTGTGCGCGTGTGTGTCTCCGCCCCGCACGCTCTCGTCTCTACGCTCACCTGAGTGAGCGCATCCGCTTTATGTGTTGGCTAACATCCTGTGGCGTGACGTGAGTCTGAACTCCTAACAGTAACACGCCCACCCTCCACTGTTTCTGCGCCCCCATAGGACAGGGAAGGGGAGATAGCAGTGATTGACAAGCTGCTGGCCAATCCCAAGCTCACGTCCTCCGGGTTCCAGGAGTGGAAGAGAATGTACCTGGAGCTGTTCTCGGCGGACGCCAAGCGGGAGCGGCAGGCCAGCCCCCACTCCGAGGCCAGCCCCGCCTCCACGCCCGAGCCCTCCCCCCGCACACCCTCTATCTCACACACACACTCCTACATCGAGACTCACGTCTGATTCAGGCATGCGCCGGCACGCTAACGCTAACCCTAACCCGTCTCAGGATCGTCGAAAAACACATTGCATTCATGGTTAGAATTTTGAAATTCAAAATTGAACACCACCGGTACTGTAGGGACGAGGACTCTTAGATAACTGGCCCGCTGAATTGTGTTAACAGTATTCACAGCTTGGCTGTGTTAAAAACTGAAACATCTGACGAAGTGGACCTTTCTGCAGACACGGCTGCCTGCTACCAGGTACAGGAGTGGAACAGACGTGCTTCAAACATCCGGTCAGCGGACTGGACTCTTAACTGCTGGACTCTGGCATGGCTGGGTTACCATGGCTACCACCATTCCCAGAAAGACAAGGACTATCACAGAAAGCGCACGGTCAGCTCAGACCTGAACACGGCCTACGCACCCACACCCCAACCCCGGGACAAAAGACAGGATCACAACAGGACACTGAATCAATAGATCAACAACAGGACACAGAATAAACAAAACAACAACAGGACACTGAGTCAATTGAATGTCAGAGCAGCGATTAATGAATCTGCATGTTAGACGTCCACCATGAGCAGCTATTCTAAAACAAAGTCCATATCAGTGCGTGACACAGGTCTGCTCACTCTCACAGGTCTGCTCACACTCACACTTGTGCACTCCATGGGCTGGTGACCTCTGAACGGGCAAATGTGAGTTGCACCTGTTGAGTTTGGATGCGTTGTGTATAAGATGAAATGTCACACTGAAAGGGCTGGTTCACTCTCCACATCAGAAACTACGCGTGCTGGTGAATTTGCCTCGTTTATTTTAACATGGAGCTCCATCCTGTAGCTCTTACTAAGTGCCCACGACAATAGAACTTTTCCGCAGACATCTGCTTTACCAGGACTCCCAGGTTCTCCTAGTATTATAATTATCTATCTATCTATCTATCTATCTATCTATCTATCTATCTATCTATCTATCTATCTATCTATCTATCTATCTATCTTGATCTATAGATAGATAGATAGATAGATAGATAGATAGATAGATAGATAGATAGATAGATAGATAGATAGATAGATAGGTAGATAGGTAGATAGATAGATAGATAGATGACCCTGATAACACTATGATCATGTCTGTGTGTCACAAGCCCAGCTTGGTCCAACAGGTCTGGCTCTTTTGCCCATGGAACGTGATGGGGCAGGTGCTGTCCCGCACACACTGGCCCCTGTGTCCCGCACACACTGACCCCCCCATGTCCCATACACACCACCCCCAGTGTCTCGCACACACCGGCCCCTGTGTCCCGCTGTCCCACTGACTCCTCCGCTAATACGGAGCGAGCGGTTGTAAAACACCAGGAGCTGGTTCCTAAAAGCCTCCTACCCAAAATGCACTGGTCCTGCGGATATTCTAGCCTTGCAGCATTTCATCAGAGAGGAGCTTTTGTATTTCAGGCCACGGCGCCAAATTTGTAACGGGGGGGTCGAGACAGTGTCGGTTTTGTTACTTGACCATTTGTTTCTAATGCCTGACTCTCTGAACATCCCCCCCCCCCCCCCCCCCCCCCCCCATCATGCCATGGTACCACACACGTCGTGACGAGCGTTCCAGCTGATGAGCGTGTGCGGCGGGCGACATCGTACACACTCCTCCGCTCTCGGTACAGACGCCGCACATGTTCGGGCTGAATGAGGCTGTTGCCTTGGTTACAGAACTCTCCTCGACAGCTGCCCACAGCAGCGACACTCTTGATATTAATTGTACGTCGGCACACCGGTATTGAACAGCAATTGTAAATACTTGCAGTGCACAAGCTCTTCACGAGCTGCATGGCTCTGATACCGTAAAACTGAGATGACCTTACTTGGATTGTTTTCTTATTTTCAGCAGTGCTGGCAGATGAGTGTAATTCAGTGTTTCACTTTGAGCTGAATTCTCATCTTCAGTGACTGTCCACAACAACCAAAAGCAATCAAGCTCTCAGAGGAATCTATGACGACACGTTGGGTGTGATTTTTAGACTATTTTGAATGTTCTGAGCAGAGTTTAATGTACGATAAAGATTAACTCAATTAATATATGTGTAATATAATGTACATTGACATCACTGCAGTTCTATGAGAGAGAATTCTCTCACAAAACATATTGTGGTAGAAAAGGTTCCTTCTATACTAAAGGGATGTTTTATTTACTTGATAATGTGATTATATAGCCAATATCACTATGTAGATCATGTTAGATTCAGTAAGCTTTCAAAAAGGCTACAAACGTTTACCACTGGATATGGAATTACTACATTGGTTACTTTAAATTCTGTCAGATTTTAATTTATTTTATTTTATGGTCTATTTTGGTTTCATATTTTAATGGGAATTATACCTCTACATTCCCTTTTAACTCTCTGTGAACTCACTGACTGAAATGTTGAAGATATCCAGATTAATAGTGAACAGATCTGGAAAGTTGCCTTTACCGTTTAACTACATACCTACTAAATCTATATCCATCCTACTACCTGTCCTTATTTGTTATAATTAGGCATGTGGTTTGCACAGTGCCGTCAGTATGTGGTGTGTTTAGCTTACTACCTGGAAAAGTTTACTTTGTTTTATTTATTTACTTATTTATTTACAAGGTCATTGCTTTCTCAAATTTTAAGGTTAATGTGGTTAAAGTCAATAAAACTTTTGCTCATGAAACCACGGTCATGATGTTTACTAGGTCTTATTCCCAAAGTCCATCCCTTGTCAGTTGGATACTTTCACTGAGCCAGACCAAGACGTAGAGACGTTCGGAGATGTGCGGAGATGTTCCAGCTTGGCTCTTCTTTCCCAGTAAGCGTGGGGACCTTCTCAACAGTGTTAATGGACACCAAAGGATGACAGAGCCAGCACTGCGGCCTCCTGCCATCAGCAGCCAAAGCTAATGAACAGCTAGATCCATTCATCTTCATCCATCTCCAGTCATCTCCCCACCTCCACCCTGCCCTGTGATAAGCCCCGCCTTCCCTGTCATGGCCGCACAGTGCACCCTCGTTCGCCGCCCCTCCCCCGCCTCACCCTAAGTTCACTTTTCTTGGTTTTATTGCTACTCTTTGATCATTTAGTTTATTTTAAACTGGTTACAGCTAATTGAAAGTGAATGGCTCTAAATGGCTCCTTCAGGGGACCATGCAGGCGTCATCGCGCTCTCAATCTATATCTGATTTACCGCTGAAACCGCTGATTTTTACCTTGATTAGCTTGAAGGATTCGGTCCAAACATTCAGCAAGCAGAGCAGATTTCACTCTAAGCAGCTTCATTTTATTTTTAGCCAAAGTAAAATAAATGTTCACATGTAGCCTATTCAATGTACTTTATACGTCCCTTCATGACTTCTGTACAGTTTTACACTAACATCAGATTTTCAGAAGCTAGTATCGCAGCTGTCAGTGGGAAGTACTCTAGACCCTGTTTCATACCTTCACAGAGTTTTGAAAGAATAGCAACATGTTTTTTTTCTGCGTTTAGGTTATGCCAATTTTTTTTTACCTATGTTTTATCCACCTATAGGCCTCATCCCACACACACTCAGAGACTTTTACGCTCACGCTGAATTCAGGTTAATTTGCATACCTTATATCCTAAAATGCTATTTTAACCACAACCTTCAGCTCCTCTCTGAACGTGTTCTCATTCTTGTCCACTGTCCTTTCCTCCACCCTCTCTGTCTCTGACCTTCACTCGCCATAACACTTAATATCTCCAACTATTCTCTGGATCCAATGCCAAATATGCACTTCATGTCCAAGGATGTGTGCAGCTCCGAGTTTCACTTTTCCCTCGGTTCACACTGCGAAAGGCCCTTGGTCAGTCCCTCTCTGTATGTTTCTCCTGCTGTTCAGTAATCAAAAAGACACGTAACCCGCTTTGTCCTTTGCGCTGTTGAGCACTGCAGGATTCGCAGGAATCTGAATCTTGGTTTGGAACACCAGCGTCTCCAGGATCCTGTCATGGTTTTCTGAATTTGTGTCACACTGTCATGCATCCAGTGCCAAAATTGATGTGGTTCCACATTCAGGGGTTCAGATCCCATCACATCTGCAGAGACTGATGGCGTTTCACCCCCTTTACAGTCCACCAGGTCTGGATATGACAGGACTGTCCTTTCTTCCCCTTGAGCTGACCGCCCTTCATCACCCTCTCACACCAAATGAAAAATGCTCTCTTTCTGTCCCCCATGGCAGTGGAAACCCTCACTTTCTCTGTGTGTATATGGAATGGACCTTTACCGTCTATGTTTCTGTAGGTTCTTGGATAGCCATTACAGCACAGTGAGTCCCCGATAATGGCGCGGGCATCTTACACACTTCTCTCCAGCTGTCGTATTCGGGATCATACTCGAGCACGTTTGCCGTGCATACTTCCTGTCCGTCCTGCCACTTCCTGCCTCCAAACATCAGCACGTGTCCTCCTGGAGTGACCGTCAGTCCGTAGCAAAAGCGGTCATTCAGAAGCGGCCTCAGTCTCGTCCACTGGTCGTACTCAGGATCGTAGCGCTCAATGTCACTAAATTGTTCATACATGCCCAGGAAAGTGTAGATGCACTCGTTAATCGTCGCCATCTGGTGGCCGAATCTAGCTATAGACATCGCAGCACGTCTTTTCCACGCAGCAGGTCCTGAGATATCGAGACGTAGTACTTCCTTACTGCTCTCTGGTTGGGTGTCATGGATGCCACCGGAGATGTAGATCCCAGTGCCAACAGTAGCGCAGGCATGCCCATGGACCGCATGAGGCAAATGTGCCCCACTCCGCCAGCAACCTGCCCTCATGTTGTACCTCTCCACCGAAGACAGGGGAGGTTCTCCCCTCGGCCCTCGACCCCCTATGGTGTAGATAACACCCTCCACCACGCAGCAGGAGAACTGCGCTCTCCCCTGCAGCAGCGGCTCCATCTCCTCCCAGCGCTCAAAGCGAGGGTCGTAGCGCCAGACGAGGTCGGAGGTCGTCATCACCGCCGTCTTCTCGCTCTCCTCGTCCACCTCCACTAACTCCCCTCCAATCACGAACAGGAAGTTGCCCACCACACAAACGCCTTGATGCTGGAGCTTTTTTGGCATGCCGACGAGCAGCGGGCGGAACTTCCTGCTGTGCTGGTCGTAGCTCTGCACCTGGGCCCGGGGCCGGTCCGGCTCCGGCCCGCCTCCCACCAGCAGCACCCTACTGCTAGTGGTTCTCAGGCTGGTGTGGAGGGTCTGCAGCAGCGGCTGGAGAGGAACCTGCATGTGGTAATGCAGGGCTTTCTGCACGAGGCTGTGGATGAAGGGCGTGCGCAGGGCCGGTCTCAGGGTGCCCAGGTGCGACAGCTCCCTGGGAGGAATGAGCCCGAATCGGATACGACTGAGCAAGGAGTTGCTCTCCAGGGCAGGTAAGGAGTTGCAGGCCAGCCAGTCCAGAGCCAGGTAAAGCACGGCCAGCTCCTTCACCCCCGGCATCTCCTCAGACCCCAGGACCTCTCGGAAAGAGTCGAGGTTCAACTCCAGCAGCCCAGACCTGCCACTGCTGGTGCCAAGCAGCTTGGCCATGTTAAACCCAATGAAGCGGTTGGCGTCAGTGAACGCTTCGGAGAGTCCATACCGGGCAGCCACGTTGGCGAAGAAGCAGCAGTTGTCCAGACTGAGGCTGTCGGAGATGTACCGAGCACAAAGATCCACAGCATGTGTGACCTGAAGATAGCATGCGGCTTCCAGGGTGTTCTCGAGGGTATAGGGAGACAGCGAGATCCAGGAGGTGTAGATGAAGTCCAGGATCTGCGCCAGACCAGCAGAAGACAGGGCAGGTAGGCTGACCGTGCGAGCCCTGGACTCCAGCGTGTGTTCCTGGAAGAGTGACCAGAAGTAGTCGCTGGAGCAGGCCAGCAAGGTCCGGTGAGCAGGAAACTCCTCGCCTTCCGTCTCCAACGTGACGTCGCACATCCGTCCCTCCGTCCGCAACTTCTGGTAGTGAGATAGCACTCCGTCACCGTGAGATTTACTGAGCATCAGAAAGTAACTCATTACTTTGTGAGATGAGGAAATAAGATCCAAATGAGGCAGAGATGAGACCAAAAGAGAAAAGAGAAGGCAAGAGAAAAGACGGTAACCAGGAGCACAGAGGGAACAGGGCGTTTCCAGTTGCCTTGCTGTTGCAGAACGAGGGAGAGAAGGTCACTCTTCAGCCATGCAGCTGCTGAGACGACTGACCCGTAAACGCTGTGGCTAAACGTTCAGATGGGAGGGGAGAACCATCGGTGCCCCAGCCAATAGACGGCCCACGAGCCCCCGGCATTACGACTCTGGCAGAGATGGGAGAGTGTCCTGTGATCTGCCCCTCTGTTTTCCCAGGACAGGCATGTCTGCACACTCAGTACCCACAACAGGGGAGGGGAAGCCACCAGGTCCCCTCCGCATCTCCACCCGTAAACCGGTGCGCTTTCCGTCGGTCCTGTTGAGTGTATCGGCGCTAGAAGGGCCAGGGTCTTCATTCTCCATGACTGGCACCACGTGAACTTCATCCCTTAGTAAATAAAGGAGCTAGGCAGCACGGAATACCTGTCTGCCACCACCCGTGCCGATATCTCTGCCCACACTGCCATGCGGCCAGGAATAGAAACAGGGGCAAGAGGACAGACAGCCAGAGGCTCGGCGGGAGGGCTGAGACCGTGGGAGACTGATACTGTGCTGGAAGGGGTCAGGGGGTAAGCAGAGCGGTTTAGTGTAGCACTATTAGTCTTTTAAAAAAAAGGTGAACTGTGTCAATAATTATGTTCAAACAAATGGATAATAGATTTATTGTTTGGTGGGTGATGTTGAGCTGTTTTGTTTACATTAGACCGATTGTTATTGAGCCACTATGTGATTTATGAAGTGTGTGTATTTCTGACCCAGGAGGATGGGGGTTCAACCCCACCTCATGAATTTATCCCATCATCATCCCTGAATAGCGCCTGGCACAGACAGAACTGGGATGAGGAATGATGGTGGTGAGGTTTTGGGGGAGGGTATTTGGGTGGGGGGGGGGGGTGTCAGGGCTGGTTATGAGGGCTGCTGGTGTAGTTCTGTAGTTTAACACACCCAGCAGAGCAGCCTGGGTGGTCTGTGATTCCACAGTTCAGAAGAACTGTGGAGAAACTCCAGACTCGGTCCTCATTCATAATACAACACATCCTGTTGTAACTGGTAACCTGAGCATTATAGACTTCACGGCACTGGGAGCCAGACTGAGAACTACAACACACCTAAAAATGACCCCGTATTCATCACATGTGTGTCTGTATTTATCTGTTTGCATATTTGCGTGCGCATGCCTGTGTTTGTGCGCTGGGGTCTGTGCAGGCTGTGCAGATTGTGCCTTGATCTCCTTGGAAACTGGAACTGGCTGGGAAGCTTCAGGCTTTCTGTTACTGCTGCACGGCTCGTCTTGCGAGACCTTCAAACTGCGACCTAAGAACCGAATCCACGCGCCAGCAGCATTGCGAAGACTAGGACCTCACTATCACTAACATCACCTTTAAAGGGATGAAGCACTTTCACTCATTACATCATTATACTGAGAAAAGGGTGACAGTGCTGAGAGTGATGCGGCATGTATGATGCGGCATGTGCACTGCGGCGATTTTCCCTCCACCTGTTTTGTTTCCATGGCCACTGTGCAGAGAGGATTATGGGAGCAAAGAGAGCCTTAAAGAGTTGAGCTGTTCTCAGATTTATGCAGATGAGAAGTGAGGAGACAGCAGCCAATCAGCACCACGTGATTGCGTTTTAATATTCACTGCTGAATCCGGTTTCCCTGGATTCTTTGACACAATTCTGTAGGAATACAGAGGCATATTTAAAAAATAACAAAGCATGGGTGATAGTCCTAAATCAATAAACTTGCTTGTGTTTTAGTGACACATCCCAAAGTGGCCACCAGGAGGCAAAAGATAGTAATTACTCAAATTACTTCCTCATTGGTTTCTCTAGAAATCAGACAGTGGTGAAGAAAGATCTTTATCTGTAACATTGTTTTCTTGGAAAATATTCCTGGCAATGCTAATTCTTAGCGTTTGCTTAGGTAAACCACAGTTTACCAGTTAAGGTATTTGGGTGACGTGTTTGTGCTTACAGTTTCTGTATGGTTACATTCTGACTAGAATTTTAAATGATGTGCAGTATATTTTGAACATAATGAAGGCATAACGGTATAGTCAAATTTATTTAGTTGTTATGCTTTGACATTTTTCTTTAGAGTAAATTGTTCATTTTAATCACTTTGAGAGTTGAACAATTTTAATAATTGCCATTTTCAGTAATCTTTTCAGTGGCATTTTTATGAAAGTAGTTTGTAGAATGTGTGTTTCCTTAGGCCATAACACAGTTGTGTGTGTGTGTGTGTGTGTGTGTGTGTGTGTGTGAGAGAGAGAGAGAGAGAGAGAGAGAGAGAGAGAGAGTTGTCCTTGCAATGCAGACTGACCTGAGACACAATCTAAAAATAAATATGTCCACTCACTGTGGTGGTAAACGATGCTGATGTACTTTGTACACTGCACATTTCCTATCAATTAATATCCAATCAGAGAAGCCCAAGGTGATGCACATACAAATTATTATATATATATAATAATATATTATATATATATAAAGTGCCCAATAATATCACTTTATTATACATATATATATATATGTATAATAAAGTGACAATGTGAAATTCCCCTTTGAACCAACTTGCCCATCTGATCTGGAATCTGTGCCTTAAGCAGCTTTCTCCCCTAAAGCCTGTCCCATCCATCAGGCTCTGATCTGGGATCTGTGCCTTAAGCAGCTTTCCCCCTTAAAGCCTCTGTCTTCCATCAGGCCCTTACTGAGCACCCGGTTTGACACGGTTTTTTCTGAGCACCACAGCATGTGACAGCCTGACACTATAGAGCCGGTTTCATCCATTATGTTTTGTTTTTATGGAACCTCCTTCGTCTAGAGGTCAAAACTAAGGACAGAAGATGTCCTGAAAGTAAAAGTGGTAGGGAAATTGAAGCCACCTTCTCTCTGATATGATTTGCAAGGCAAATACTGAGGCTTTTAAATGGAATAAGACACTACAGATAAACACTCACATGATTGCACTATGATTAATGTGGTTATTGTTAAATTGCTATAGGTAGTAGTTATATAATACTGTTGTATAACATAATACTATACCATATATTACACTAATACTAATATATATATAATGTTGTTATAAAAATGCTATAGTCAGTGATTATTTCAAATTCAATTATTGTGATAAATGTAATTTAATGAACTAAATGTAAGCAGAACCAGAACCAGTGTCAGCACCTTCAATAACACGTAAGTCAAGGTCGTAGCATAATATTTTATTTGTGACCCAGGTTTGAATGAATCTCCATACACTGTATAACCTTCATCCCTCAGGATAGTCTGCCTCAAAGTCTGAGTAGAGGAAGAACACAGAATATGAAAATAAGGACACTTTGACTGACACAGACAGGCGTGCTGCCCCGCCGTCATCGCTGTGTAACCGGAAAGCGTTTACGCTGCTCCCGGTAAAGCATCGTTAACCGATCGGCAAAGTGTTCGAGGTCCGGTTCTGTTTGTTCAAAGAACAACAAGCGCTGGCTTCGCCCTCCTCCACCGGCGCCGCTCGTGAGCACGCGGGGTCGCGGTTCAGTGCGCGTGAGCCCACGCTCCTCGGCACCGCGCACACGCAGCAAAGCCGGAGAAGCACGTGGAGCAAAGGCAGCAGCACGGAGGGAAGATCAAAGGTCACAGGGTCGAAAGGAAAAGAAAGAGTCTTGTGTTTTTTTCAGCATTTCAGATTTGTTCAAGATGAGAGCAGTGAGGTGCCGTTTTTCATTATTGCTATGGACAATGCAGATTAATTGTGCTACCAAGTATACAGTTCAGTAAGTACGCTTGCATAATAATCCAGCATGAATCAGGATCTATAAAAAGAATTTAAGAATGTCACTTTGCATGTGACAGCAAAGAGACTCGCGGTTTGGCTATGAAATCAAATCACTGCTACAACACACATTTTAAGATTAAATACGGTTTCACAGAGGAGGTTAGGCTACAGGTTTCATTAGAAGGCTTAGAGACGACCACCATCAAACAGAGACTAACGCCTGGTGTAAGACCATCTGAGTTCTTCCCATCAGTCCATGTGCAGGTGTGGTCCATTGTCTTCTTCTGGTCTCCCATATTTTCACCCTAAGGCCAGAGCCAGATGGGGTTACTGCTGGACTGGCCCACTTGAATTGAGGGGCCTCTTGTTTGGAGCAGCTGGAGGTTTTGGAGTTGGGGTATGTTACACAGTTGGGGTTTGCTGTAGCTGACCCTTAGTCGATGGAGAAATCAGATTGAATGGACAAAGTTTGTAGAGCGTCCTGAACATGAGGGATGGATCTGGGGAAGAGGAAGTCACCTGTTCAGAAAGAGAACACATCGTTAAACATGGCACACTAACGAATAACACTAACATCGCACACTACGAATAATACACTAACAAATAACACACTAACGAATAACACACTACGAATAACACTAACATCGCACACTACGAATAATACACTAACAAATAACACACTAACGAATAACACACTACGAATAACACTAACATCGCACACTAACGAATAACACACTAACGAATAACACACTAACGAATAATACACTAACTAACCTCTATTAGATCACTTGTCACATCGTGCTGCTCTTGCTCATGTATGTGTTTATGCACACACACACACACACACACACACACACACTCATGCATGCATGTTCACACACACACATGGGGTTGCATGTTCACACACACACTCATGCATGCATGTTCACACACACACATGGGATTGCATGTTCACACACACACACACACACACACACACACACACACACACACACTCATGCATGCATGTTCACACACACACATGGGGTTGCATGCTCTCACACACACACAGAAACATTCGGTCTCCAGATGGATGGATTGGGTCACAGGCTGCATGTGTGTTTGTTGAGTGCTAGCAGGCCCTGGGGACTCGTGCTGGGACAGTCACACTACAGACGGGCTCTCACTGCCCCACCAAGCCTAGTTCTGTCATCCGTATTAATAGACCCTGATTCACACTCACACCCTTTAACAAACACACACACACACACACTCATTCTCGTATATAAACTCATGAACCAACCAGTATGGTAGCACTACTGACACCCTGTGGCTGGTTGTGAGCACAGCATGCAGTGTCTGCAGCAGTTTCAGGCGTGTGACGCACTAATAAAATACTCCATCCTTTAATCTGACCTTGCCCTATGTGTGTGTGTGTGTGTGTGTGGCTGTGTAAGTGATCAACTATTGCTTCCTCTCCAGTTAACAATTACAACAGGGTGTCAAATAACATACACATAGACAGAGTTCTACAAGACAACCGAGCTCATATTAACTTTAATGATTGAATGAGCAGAAAACAAAAAGCACAAATTCTAGCTGCTAGTTATTTGAGTTACTACCTCTGCACCAAAGCTTACATGGAGTGGGATGTGTAGTGCACTGTGGAGAGCTGGGGGACACAGGGAGGCCTACCTATGTGGGGCTAGTCCTTAGTGACCCATTTGAGCTCGCTCTTGACGTTCTGGATCTCGGAGAGGTTGACGGCTGGGCCGGGTAGTTTCACGGCACCGGGCAGCTGTTTCTTCTCCTCTGGAGAGACCGCTGGAACCTGAGGGACCTGGCAGGACAGAACGTCATGTGTGTGTGTGTGTGTGTGTGTGTGTGTGTGTGTGTGTGTGTGTGTGTTTCATAGACATGTTTGTAGAACATTTGGAGACACTGACCTCTTCTGTGTCTACTGTCTCCTCTCTCCTCTTCACAGGATGCCCCGCCCCCGGACGCAAAGCTCCCATTGGAATATTGAGGTTGGCCTTTAAGACAGACATGGACAAAAGCCAATGAGATGACCCTCGCTACCATTACAGCTTTGTGCTGAGATCAGGCTCAAATAAAAACAAGGGCGCAACCCCAGAAGTTATTCATGTGGCCTAGAAGGTGAATTGGAGTGTAGCCGGCGTGCAGCAGGGTAATGCAGTCACGGTTGTTAGGATGCCATCCCATAATTCCAGGCACTGGCTGCATCTTTCTGCTGGAGAAAAGATTAACTGAACTCCAGCCGGTCCGGCACGTTCTCTAAAGAACAAGGTGTTTCAGTGGAGAATGTGCAGATGACGGTGCAGGTAGGAGTGGTGGAGTCAGGGGTCTTATTTCTCCACCTCAGCCAGGCCTCCTCTGCGCTTGTCTTATTAGTTGTATTAGCAGAGCAGCAGACGGCAGCGCGACAGAGTTGATGTGTATGTTCAGATGGTCAGAGCTGGAACATCACCCTCATTACCCAGTGTCTGGGCCATTTGTGTATTTCCTCTAATGATCTTCGATTTCTGTCCAGCAGAGCCCATCGATCGGCTTTGATTAACTTTGGGTCCTTTTTTATTAATGCCATTATAGCTGATCATACGGTGGCCCGCTGACGTTGTATCCAGCTAGAGCGAGGTCTTAATGCCAGACTTACTTCACCAACCCAAACATCAGACTTCCCCAGACGGGAAACATGACCTACCTGTCTCACTCCTGTGGGATCAGCGAGACAGGCAGAAGTATGAGGGCTCTGCTCTCGGCTGTATATTAATGACCATACACACTTCCTCTGCGCATGACCTGTGTTCTGTTCTGCTGGACCATAGCTACAGATCCTGATGTGTATAGATGTTGGGCTTTTTTTATCGATTATCCAGTATATGGAATGTTTTTATGGAAAGAGAAAAGGTGTATATTTTTGGCTGCAGTGTCCAATGTTTGTATGTGAGTTATGCTCTGTGTTTCTGCGCTATGGTGAAACGTGGTCATAGTCTGCAGCTCCAGGTTTTTGATACATTCGTGTTCTTTACCCAGCAGAACGACACGGAGCAGTTTGCAAAAATGAGTGATCACATAACTTTAACTGAAGTGTGTGCATCTATTTTTATACGCAGAGTGGTTGAGCAAGATGAGCGATTTCCAATTCTGATGAAGAGAAAAAACGGAAACGCATGAGCTGCATTCTCTGTTTATGTGATGTACATCATTGGGCTTGATGTGAAACGTGAAATGCTGCTGTAATGCGACGTGCATTTGAAATGTGTTTTTACAGTAATTACTCAGTGTTCCCAACAGAACTTTTCTGATTAAACTCCTAAAGAGTTGCTGTGTTTGGTTTGTTTAATCCACCAGGCGTGGGCAAACGCGGGTCTTCTTTGGGATGGAGCGTAGCATGCTGGATACACTCCCACACTGTGTTCCGCGTGAGAACACAGTCACGCATCAACACAAACACGCGCGCACACACACACAGCAGTTGCACTCACCTGCAAGGCTTTGACGTTTGACGACGGCTGTTTAGACATCGTGCAGGCTGCCGTCCGCGGTCCTACTGCAGGTAAAGAGGCACAGAGCTGGTTCAGGGTGCAGCGACACACACACTCAAGCGCACGTTTAGAAGTATGGGGCTTGTGGGTGACTGCACGAACGTGTGCCCACAGGCGGAGAAAACTTAGGCCATTGTCTGCCCCTGGCTTTCAGGTGTAAGCGGATCTTTCCGTTGCTAAGCGACTTCTAGAGTGAGAGGCAGGGAGGGACTGGTCCATCTAAATCATTTATACCCATAGTCAATGGGGATCATGGCATGGGCCACACACGTGTGCGACGTGGAACACACACGGCGGGACTGATTAACAGTGCCGTCTGACCACACGGCCTTCTTTGGAACTCGGGTGCAAGAGGCATGGGCTAAATCGCACGTTTTAATAAAAAATTTTCTAAATAAATATCGCATGTGTTTTCGCACGTGTTATTCATAGAAGCGTGAGATTCTGAGATTAAACGAGGATTCCCCCAATTCAAAATCAGCACGCGGAAATATGCTCGTGTGAGTCCATCTTTTTCTGCACATGTAAATGATTCCATGGAAACAGCAGTAATGCGTGGGCGCGTGAGACGCAGAGAGGCTGGCACGTGGCTCCACGGGGAGAGTGTTCGACACGGGATGTGGCTTCGCTCCTCAGGGTGACCTCGGGGCACGCAGCCCATATTCATGACCGAACTATCACTTCCTGTCTCTCTCGGTCAGATTCTGTCCTCTTTCATCCAGACGGCGCTCGCAGTGGGAGAGACACTAGGAGCCTTAGCAACTGTAACTGGGGTCGTTGTTTACATCAACAGTGGAGCCTCAGGACTTAAAGTGGTGTGCTGTTTGTCCATGGAGCATGGCTATATTTATATAGCGGGAGGGAGTCTCGTCTCCACCAGCTGTCCTGCACACAATTCCACTGCTTACATGCACAAGAAACATCATATATGTTTAATGCAAGTAAATATGAGTCACTCACACGTGACTGTCTTGTTTTCTAACTGTAGATTTAGACTCTCTGTGCAAAAATGACTCCAACCTCCCCTTTACCGTCATGTTGTGTTTTATCACACACACGATTATTCAAATCAAATTCGAAAATAAGTCTTCCTAGGGCTGTAACTGCCCTGCCACATATTTCATGCATGTTTCACAACATACCCGACAACACAAACTTACATTGTTTATTATGCAAAGCAGCATGGCCACCATGGTAGCTGGTGCTTGAGCTGACACTGCCGAGACCTCCAACTGAAGCTCAAACTGACATAACACCCTTGAAAGCGACCTTGAAATGCATCAAGTCTAGATGCCTGAGCCCCACTAGGCCAACATCTACTGCCCCAGTTCATTAAACACAAGCCCTTCATCAGTGCTGGGAAGATGGGCAAACGTTTAGCCCACGCGTGAGCTCAAATGTACATCCGGATATACCACGTCGCTTCAGTTACGCCTTTCACTACGCAGACTGTGTTTGGGGCTCAGAGGGCAGGAGCTACAGCTGTGTAGCTTAAGGAGCGAAATCAACACAGAAATATCAAATACAAGTTAGCAGTAGTGATACCACATATTTATAAATATTGTTTGTTTTTTAACATGTACCAGACACTTCCACAAACAGATACCTTAGACTCCAAAAAGAAAACCTGGTCTGACTCAGCATTTACCCAATGACTTTCAACACTCTTAGACACACACACACACACACACACACACACACAAACACGCACACCCGTGCACATACATCATAAAGTGTCACACATAAGAACATCCGTGCTCTCCTTTCGACACTTACCTACTGCCAGAACTGTCCAACAATCTCTTCCTCTTTAGGAAGGCCGGGTCAGATTTGTCAGTTGTTCTGTGTAATCGTCTGTTCCTCTGGCTCTGTCCTTACCAGGTCAGTCTGGTCCCCGGCTGGTTCAACAGTGCTGTTGAGAGGACTCTACTCCTCTCTCTGTATCTCTCTCTCTCTCTCTCTCTCTCTCTCTCTCTCTCTCTCTCTCTCTCTCTCTCTCTCTCTCTCTCTCTCTCTCTCTCTCTAAGTTGTGGAGTGGCAAAGGGATTCCTCTCATATCTGGGATTTGTTCTTGCTATAAATAGCAGAGTGATGCACAGAGGGGACCTGCTCTCTGTCCAGACTGACCACACGCGAGGCTCTCATTCAAACCGGCCGCCCTATATATCACTCCCCAGCAAATATGCTCAGACCACCTACACACTACTCCCCACACACTACTCCCCACACTACTCCCCACACACTACTCCCCACACAATACTCCCCACACTACTCCCCACACACTACTCCCCACACTACTCCCCACACACTACTCCCCACACACTACTCCCCACACTACTCCCCACACACTACTCCCCACACACTACTCCCAACACACTACTCCCCACACACTACTCCCAACACACTACTCCCCACACAATACTCCCCACACACTACTCCCCACACAATACTCCCCACACTACTCCCCACACACTACTCCCCACACTACTCCCCACACTACTCCCCACACACTACTCCCCACACTACTCCCCACACACTACTCCCCACACTACTCCCCACACTACTCCCCACACACTACTCCCCACACAATACTCCCCACACACTACTCCCCACACACTACTCCCCACACTACTCCCCACACCGTAAGCAACACATACTTGAACAACATAAACTTGTACTACAAACACTCCCACGGCCCATGCAGCTATGAGCACTGAGTTCTTACTGCTGTGTCAGCCCTGACGGAGTCGCTTCATACACACAGACACGAAGCTTCACACACACAGACACGAAGCTTCACACACACAGACACAAAGCTTCACACACACAGACACGAAGCTTCACACACACAGACACAAAGCTTCACACACACAGACACGAAGCTTCACACACACAGACACGAAGCTTCACACACACAGACACGAAGCTTCACACACACAGACACGAAGCTTCACACACACAGACACGAAGCTTCACACACACAGACACGAAGCTTCACACACACAGACCTTCTTAAGCCTTGTGCATGTTTTTGGCATCACAGTCAGCTTGTTGTTGATGGTATCGGTTCACCTGTCTAATGAGTGGCGTAGGTTTCATTTCAACTTTGACACTGTACACACCACCCAACCTAATTAAGTATACGGGTCATCTGAGCAGGACTTACGGGGGGGGCGACACACCTCCCCCTCCCAAAATCTACACCTTTGTATATATGTAACCATATAATGAGCACTGACGCCACAAGGACTTTACGATGCTGCATAACAGCCTCCTTAATGAATTACAGACAAAAGAAGCACATGAAGTGGCAATAACGTTTTTTAAATCATCATCTGGTCTATAGAGGGAGCTGACGCAGAAACATAAATGCACCCCATCGGGGTATATTTAGCCAACTCTAACCTAGATCAAAATGGCCTCAATGTACATACAGGTGTGAGCAGGGAAACAGAGCAAGACCTTCAACTCCACACTTCAATTAATAATCCATGTCAGTGACCTGAAGTGACAGCTCAGGCATGCCGTGAAAACCAGTGGATCGTGATGACGCCATGAAGCCATGCTGCCTCTAGACATTACCTGGTCAGGCGTCAGCACGAGGTCAGCGAGAGGTCAACGCGAGGTCCACGCGAGGTCACAGCTCCTCTCTCCGTCTCCTTCCTCGCTGTGAGAGCGCACAACAGCACACGACTTGTCTAATCTCTTTGAGGTCTTCTCCTGCTCCCCGCTCTCTTTCCAAAAGGCACTGTGAAGACTTGCTCCTTATTAAGCTCCTGACCCAATTGATGTTCTCCCGTGCGGAGCTCAGGGAGCTCTGTGATTGGCTCACAGTTTGACATGACAGTTCATTCCCAGTGGGGTGAATACTGCCAATCTACAATGTTTTCGGGACCATAATTAGACTGGTTTCAGATGACCATGGCTGGTATCAACAGAACATGGAATCAGGTCATAGATGCTACCACACAAAAACATGCCTTCACTCTCCCTTAAATCTCTTCCCTTCATCTCTCCTAGACACATCGGAGTTCATATTCAACACTCGTATGTCTCCTGTAATTCAGAATCCTCCTAGATTATAATCAACTTCATGTACTGTTGAGTGACTTACAGTTGACATACTTGCTTCTTCATCTCATGAATGAACCTTGTACACATTCTGCCCACCATGTTATCGAATCTTTATACAGCCTGTGCATACAAATCAATAAATAATCCCTGAAGACAATTTACCAGTGGTCAATAACCTCTCATAACACTCGTCTGACATTAAGGAACAATCACGTAATGAAAACAAAGGAAAAACCATTTTTGCGTCAGCCAACCCAAACCCGGTGTGCTCCTACTGTGAGGAGCTGTGGAGGTGCCTTACCTCACAAAGGACGTTACGGCACAGAACTGCGGTTCCTCTGTGTTCCCTCGTGGAGACACACGTACGTTCTGGACCAGAAGACAACAGACGCTATGCAAATGCACTCCTCTGCTCCGTGCCCCAGACTGGCACGACGCAGGACTTCCTCTTACCCTCGGCTCCCCGCGCTGCCCCCGGGCCGTCGTCTGGCACGTACTGCCCAAGGGCCACGCCAGCAGGAAAATGCCCCAGATGGGGAATGCAAATGAAGAACAGTCAAAAGAGCATGAAGACGTCCTAAACGTGACCCTTCATGCCAGGTCCGTAGTCCAGTGGCAGGGAGACTAACCTTCTCGTCTGGTTTAATCAGCCTCACTCTCCTGTCCAGCCAGATGGACGGTTTTGGTACCCCATGATCTGATGGTCCTTATCACTGGGCTGGTCAATAATATTGGCACTTGAACTCTGACTCTGTGATTAAGGCTTTGAGCTTTTATTCAAAACGATGGCAGGAAAATGCTTCCTTGACTGTAGGGCTCACGGTCTCAAGGTGACCTTTCATGCCAGTAACATTAATCATCTGCAAATATTCACATGATCTAAGCAAAAGATGAGGTAATTTTGGAAATGTAATGTAAATTGCATTCGATTAGCAAGGTTGTAAAGTGCAGTATTACTAGACAGAAATGTTAGATTAATATTCAGATGAGATTTGCTTTAAAACGATGTAAAGCAAATGATATACTAGCAAACAGTTCAAATTAAATGTCAAATGAAAAGAAATCAGATGATAAAGCTCTAAATATTCTTTATACTATATACATTATGCTTTGTATTTCGTTACCACTACAGTGGCACCACTGCCTCTAAAGAAAAAAGGTTTTGCAAATTCCTGATATTATACTCTTTGAGTTTAAAACAGTATTTCAAAAACAATTTGGAAATTTGAAAAATGTATTTGAGAATGTTCCCCACCCCTGGATCAACCTCCCTCTACTCTTGAGAAGAATGTGTGTGTGTGTGTGTGTGTGTGTGTGTGTGTGTGTGTGTGTGTGTGTGTGTGCGTGTGCACATGCGTGTGTGTGAGACAGACGGACAAGAGACAAAAACACAGATGCAACAGGCTTAACATTTTGCTTTTGATTAAATTTAAGAAGCTGATCTAGTTGTTAATGTAGATGTCAATTCAGAGTAATGCCTCCCACACTAAAGGATCCATATATAGCTATATAGCTACACTCATACCATATAGGAGCACGTTGTGGCCTTACAACTGAAGACAGTATTCCATCTGTTTCTCTGCATACTTTGCTAGCACCCTTTCACCCTAAACTGGGGGGTCAGGACCCCCACAGAACAGGTGTTACTCGGGTTGTGGATCATTCTTAGCGCTGCAGTCACACTGACGTGGTGGTGAGTTAATGTGTGTTGCACTTGTACAAGATCAGACACAGCAGTGTTGCTGTGGTTGCTGTGTACTGTGCTGATGACTGGATATTTCTGGTTGGTGGACTGTTCTCAGTCCAGCAGCAATACTGTTGTCTCCTGTGGGGGTCCTGACCATTAGCAGGGTGAAAGAGGGCTAACTGTAAGGGTTGGCAGCAGCGACCACCAGAGGGAGCCTGCGAGGCAATCAGGCCTAATGAGCCTCACCAGGTGGCCGAGGCTTCACAGAGCCTGGGAAAGCTGACTCACCTTACTGAGTCTATTGTTCAGTGTTCTGACATTCAGACCGGCCGGTAATTCTCGGTAGGAGCCCTGGGGGGATTTTCCCTTGAGCTTCTCTCTCGAGGGAACACGTTTGCTAAAGCTTGGTCTCTCTCTCTACTCGAGTTGTTTGATCTCCCTCGAGTAATCCCTGGTGTTGTCTTATGCAAAAAAATCTAAAGGGAGAAACTTTTGTTTTCTGGTTATGGATCTTTTGGTTGGGAAATTAGTGAGTTCTTAAGTTGATTCTTCCTCAGCATTTGGGAGAGCCAGTTGGGCTCGTAGTGTTGGGTTGTGAAGGTAACGACCCGGGTTCACGTGCCATGCTCAACCGATTAAGTGTTTATTTATTTCTCGCCTCCCGATTGTTTAAGTCCAGCACTTGGGTCCTACTACTAACATTAGCACCATGGTGGCGCTCCCCTTTAGCCTCTACTGCACCACCTAACGGGCCAGGGCCCACGGTACCCTAACCAAGTGTGCAGAGAAGCAGGTGTCCTGCAGCCCGTAATTGATGGCCGATATGGGCCCCTATATGGTGCGTGGAGATCCTAAAATGGACAGTGAGTGTAGCTATAAGGAGACATTCCTAATAAAGTGCTCTGTGAGTTTTAGTTATTTTTAAGTGGAATTATCATGGAGGGCTTGGTTAAGTTTATGCATAACTCATTATAGCCTACTATTGATCATAGTCTACCAAACTAATAGTGGGCACAACAAATTAAGAGCCCAATTTGTTCAGGACGTTGGATAGCTATAGTAAGGCGCTACCACCAAATAGCCTATAAATTATGTGACATTCTTATTAAGTCATACTTCCAACTCAATTATTGTTGATAATGCTCATTATCAACAATAATTATAGACATATTTTTTCAAGCAATATGATTTGGCACTGAAACATGATTCAAAAACTTTTTACAAATTATAGTATATAATTTTACTTTTTACTATTATAGCATTATAGTAACATCTGTGTAAACTTGTATTTGTGCCTATCAAGTGTGATGCTGAATGTATGATTTACAGAAAATAGATCTATTTCATATGAAGCTAAACGTTAACCTCGACTTCTGTAGCACCTTTCACAAACTGAAGGACGGTGTCATGGCACGGCCCACCATATCGGTCCTCCTCGAATGCTCCCGTGGGTGTGTGTGTGTGTGTGTCACACCTCTCTTTTGTGTCACGGCCCTTCATAGTTCAGTGTCACACCTGTCTGTTGTCGTCATCCTTGTTAGCTCACGCGGGAGCGTGGCTCTAGAATCGTGTATTTAATGTGATGAACGATGAGGAGTCAGTGCGATGTGTGTGAACAGGTGTAGTGCAACAATCAGGTCTGTGGTTTCTCAGCTGCTTTAGACGATTCGGCATTGGGACGAGCAAGGCAGCTTCAGACTGCATGACGGGACAGCAGACCCTTATATGTGAAGCCCCTCCACCCACTGCTACGTCAGTGTGAACCTGGAGTACCAGGACTCTTCCAGCTACGGCTAAGGGGTGGAGACATTACTCTCTTCCGTTTTACAGTATTGGTGAAGAATCATTCTTGTCATAAAAAATGTGTTTTCTAGGCTTCTCTAGATTTGATTGACCTGCAGAATGGAATCATCACTGTATTAATCAGTACCAGTGAACCGTCCTACACTGTGACCCGATTCCTGAACCCGGTAATCAAAGCAAACACTGGAAAAAGACTTCAGCAGTGTCTGAAAGTGCAGATAACATGCTGAGGACTGAATTTACTCTCCGCTTTGAAAATAAATACATTTTGGAGATACATCTATCAGACAGGAGTGTAATGAGGAACTCGATCAATATATTTGACAAAGAGAATCTGAACGTACAGGGACTGAACAGGATTCCAGGGAGTAAATTCAACAGGAGCAACATGATCAGCTTCAGGCATCCAACATCACTAATGTAGTTCTCACTCGGGCACATAAAATAAATACATAAAAATAAAGACCTGTATATTTCTCATAACTTTACTCTTTCAGGACTGAAACACTGTCACATGGGCAGTGCAGGAGAGAACTGCCCCAGACACACGCTGGCTGTACAGGATAATACAGCTTAAAACAGTAAAACCAAAACCAAACATCAAACAGTGCACTACAACAGCTGTTGGCAATAAATAATAAATCAGTTAACATGGCTCCCAAATCTTCTGTACACAGGGAAACATTTGCACAATAATTACACCAAATAAATGCATGAAATCTACATCTAGATATCTCAAAAATACACCAGAGGTTGAGGCTGTGCAGACGTTGGTGGGAATGAAAATACACCTCTCTCTCTCTCAGACACACACACACACACACAACTCAGCAACAACACCGAATGAAGTGGTTCACATGCATGAATGCTAAGACACCTCAGACTACGACCGTTACATAAGAACAAGGGAGAGCCTATAGCAGTGGAATGTGTGGCTGCAGTGTGGGTCACTGCAGGAAGGTGGACACCGCTATGAGGAGGACAGCTGAGCTCAGGTACGTCCACCCGCCCGAGGGAGGGACCTCAGTCCTCCAGCGTGCGGAAGGCGTTCTGCATGTCTTCGTGCAGCTGGGCGTAGTCGGCTTTAATCTTGGCCTCGCCGTCCTTCACAGGGTCCTGTGACACGAGGAGAGACAGTTAGGGACAACTAGCAAACCATGACTGAGCCGCAATGGCATCTTCACACAGTGCAGCATGTGTGAAGACACGTGGAGGACAGAACTTCTCATCAAGACAAGGTCCTGCACAGCTGTCCTTCCTAAACTCTGCGCTACAGATCTAGAACCCCAATATGTCAAATTGATGAACACTTGGACACAAAACAACTGACCTGAACTACATTTTCAGCTTTCGATGTCCCTTTAAAGACCACAGCAGTAATGTGAATTCAATACATTCTGGTTAACTCCCCCTAACTGAAACGGTCAACTGCGTACCTTAAACTTCATGGAGCTGATCTTGTACAAAATCTCTCCCATATGCTCACGAATGATCGCCCAGGTGATCTTGTTATCGCTCTGTGCGGTGGTCTCCACCGCGTGGCGGGCCATGTCGTAGAAGGCGATCATGTTTGACAGGATACCCACCGTCTTGTAGAATGGACAAAATCTGGAAATGCGAGATGGAAAGGTCGGGCAATGTCGGGCGTTTGCAGCAGCTCACTGGTTTTCAGGTGGTCTGTTATACACGTATTCTTTAAACGCCAGCTTGGCAATCACACAAACGCCCAAATCTGTGCATGTATTTACCGGTCATAAGGTGTATTTACCGGTCATAAGGTGTATTTACCGGTCATAAGGTGTGTAACCATTCTGCTGCAGAAAATCATCTTTGATCAATTTGGCAACTTCTAGTGTGATCTTATCCGTCTCCGCCAATGACGCCTGGCATAATCAAAAGCAAACAGACCAAACATATTCTCACCGTCCTTACAGATCTCGTGCGAGTGGTTAAAAGGACCGATATTTATGTCAAGAGTAAACGCACCCACAGGAACTCTCACCTTTCCCACAAGCTGTACGATCTCCGCCAGGTCTTCTTCCTCCTGCAGGATCTCCTTGGCTTTTGTGCGCAGAGGCACAAACTCAGGGAAGTGCTTGTCGTAGTACTCGTCCAGCGCCCGGGTGTACTTACTGTAGCTGATCAGCCAGTTCACCGAGGGGAAGTGCTTCCTCTGGGCCAGTTTCTTATCAAGACCCCAGAACACCTGACAGGGGGGAAATGGTGTGAGTGAGGATTAAAAGTGGCATCTTTAGTGTGCAAGCCTGACGCTTGATGAGTTCTTACCTGTACAATACCTAGAGTAGCAGAAGTCACAGGGTCTGAGAAATCTCCACCAGGGGGCGATACACTGCAGAAAAATCCAAAGCCTTTTATTTTTCCAAACATCTAATAATAGAATCTGGATCAGCTCTATTTTAGGGTTGCGTGCTGTGCACTTATTATGGGTCTTTATATAAGCAACAGATCTTTTACATATTCTGCAGTGGTGACAGGAAAAGGAAGGCAAACAGCTCCCCCTTGTGTTCAGTGGCGTTACTCACGCGCCCACTATGCTGACACTGCCTTCCCGCTCAGGGTTACCAAGACACTTCACCCGGCCAGCGCGTTCATAAAACGAGGCCAAACGAGCACCCAGGTAGGCAGGGTAACCACTATCTATTAACACAAACACACACACACACGGTGAAACTGAGGTTTCTAGCCTTCTTTTGTAATTACAAAATCTGGATTTTGATGTTTACCAGCAGGCATCTCAGCCAGACGACCAGATATCTCCCTCAAAGCTTCTGCCCATCGGGAGGTGGAATCGGCCATCATGCTCACGTTGTAGCCCATGTCTCTGAAGTACTCAGACAAAGTGATTCCTATTGGGGGAAACGTGTTCCACATAAGACATGAAAGACATGATATGCAAACCCAAGAATTAAATTAATTGCGGTGCTGGTTATGACTTGCAGAAAATCTCTACAGGAATGTGCTGCGTGTAAGACTCTCACCTGTATAAATGGAGGCCTCCCTAGCTGCCACAGGCATGTTGGAGGTGTTGGCCACCAGAGCCGTTCTCTTCATGATGCTCTCCACCTTACCGCCCACCTCCATGGTCAGCTATTGGACAAGAGAACAGTCAATCATCTCAAAGGACCAATCAGGCCAGTGCCACCTCGAGAACTTCAAAGCCAGGGTTGCGGTGGCCTCTCGCACCTCGGGGAAATCACGCAGCACTTCCGACATCTCGTTACCGCGCTCTCCACAGCCCACGTAGATGATGACGTCACTGTTGGAGTATTTGGACAAGGACTGAGAGATGACGGTTTTGCCACATCCAAAAGCGCCGGGGATGGCGGTGGTGCCGCCCTGCACACACCTGAGGACACGGGACCACAGATACCACACACCATCAGAATACACACATTACACCAAAACATAAACACGGATGCAGACAAACACTGACTGACCACTTTATTAGGCACACGTGTATTTACAGGGGACACGTGTTCGCTTCCCTGTCTAGAAATTGTGTGACCCCAGAGTGCAGCTTCAAATCAGGTGAGCAAGTTCTCCATGTACAAGTTTCAGTGTGAACGCGCAACAGACCGAGAAAACCGAGTGATCTGAGCGATTTCAAACGAGAATCACTGGTGATAGATTAGCTGGGGTCAGAATTAAAAAAACTGCCAAGCTTGTGGGGTTTTTCTCACGCAGTGGGATTGAAGGGACACTGAAAACGGTGGGACAGGGGGACCCTGTGGACGTAAAAAAAAAGACCCCAGAGGAGGTCGCAGAGAATCGTCCTGATAAACAGGCGGCGCACAGTGGAGAAACTTGCAGCCAAACACAACGCTGACACCCAGATGGACACGTGCAAACCTGTCGGTTATACCCCACGCACAGATGGGGAAAGAGGCGAGACTCCAGGGGCAAAAGGGCTGAATCGCTGAGCAGTGGAAAAACATTGCTTGGTTAGACCGATCCTGGTTTCTGTTGGGCCGTACAAGCAGCATGAATGAATGAGCCCGTCAGACACCAACAGTCCAGGCGGGTGGAGGTGGGGTAACCGTGTGGGGATCACCTAAGCATTGTGGGTGAGCACGCTCATCCTTTCATGGAAGCCGTTTACCACTCTAAGGCAGAAGACATTTCTGGCAGGACAAAGCGCCACACTACGTGGGTCGCAGAGTTGTGGATGGTTCAAAGAACACGACAGGGATTTCTCCTTGCTTCATAGTTCACAGATCTTAATCCTGTAGAGCAGACCTGGGTTCTGTAGGGCCCGCGGGCCACATCCGGCCCTCTATGTCCGACCAACCCTCGCAAGGTTGTTGATAAATTAGAAGTCAAGTAAATGTATAACTTCAACGCTTATTAACAATGTGATAGGTGCACAAAATATTGCTTTTATTTTGAAGGCCTGTGTTGTATTTATTTCGGGTCTGTCCAGTCATTGCACTTATGCACCTTCACTCGAATGCGTCAGTGAATCAGGCAGCTCATAGCCCTTAAATATGCCAGGCAATGTTTAAAAAAGAAAGACTGATGTTGAATGCAGAGATTTTAACAAGGCTTGGATTTCTAAATATGTATTTACGAAAGTCACTGGCAAAGCTATGTACTTAGTTTGTGGAGAACAGATGTTTTAGGGTTTATATATATATATATATATATATATATATATATATATATATATATATATATATATATATATATATATATATATATATATATATATATATAAACAGGACATTGCTAGTTCATGAAACAAAAATCATGGTCATTGTCCAAGGTATGCAGAACTGACCAAACCAGGACTGACTGCCTACAAGTTCAACTGCACCATCATCTACAGACCATCAAACAGGAATCTCAGCACACAGGATGCATCCAAGTGTCAGGTAGCCACTCACGGGAACAGGGCGTCCAGCACTCTCTGACCAGTCAGGAGCGGGTAGTTGGCTGGCAGCTTCTCGGTAACCGGACGGACCTGACGAACAGGCCACACCTGCACCATGGTGAACTTCTCCTTCACCCCCTCAAACTCCAGCTCCAGGACCACGTCCTATCACACACACACACACACACACATAAATGTACATACAGCGCAACATCAGCTTCTGCCAGGTTATTAACGGCTCAGATCAACTAGCGAGAGCTCACCGAGACGTCGTAGCTGCCAGGTGGGGCCAGATAGGTGACAGTGCCTCGGTTTTTGGGAGGGAGCATGATTTTGTGCTTAATTAGAGAGTTCTCAGAAACCATCCCATAGATGTCGCCCCCGGTGATGTGACTGCCAACCTGAGAGGAAAGAGAAGGACTCAAAATGTGTAACCAAACCATAGACATCTGACAAGCAGAAATGCTGTGATCTTTCTGGGTGTGCATTCTGTGAGAAGGAAATCAAAGTCACAGTGTGCTAAATGTGTCAGTGCTGAAATATAACACAATCTGATCATATGCATATTATGCAGATTTTCATACATTTGTGGTATTATATAATTTTTTTCTACTGTGTGATTTAGATCCTTTATAATCTGACCTATAATCAATTATACATATTTCATTTACCCACACAGATTAGCTCTCAAGATCTCCCGAGTCTTGGACATCAACAAACAGAAGCACTATGGCATATCATATTTGCTAATAAACCTATTATTTGCTATTAAAGCTTATTATTTGCTAGAAATGTTGTTTCTGTTCATTTGTATTGAAAATCACTCGAGTGAAGTGCGACCCTTCGATGCACGAGGACGCACCCGCAGGCCCTTGACGGGAGAGAACTCCCATTTGAGGTGATGGCTGAGGGCACTGATGTTGACTCCTCGGGGGATGTAGATGCTCTTGGTCAGGTCGTTGATGTCTTTGAGTGGACGCTGGATGCCGTCAAAAATAGAACCCATGATCCCTGGTCCCAGTTCCACAGAGAGGGGCTTCCCAGTGCGCAGGACTGGATCGCCAACACACACACCAGCTGAGCAGCGCTCAGGAACATTAATCACAGCAGGACGCCTGAGGCAGTGAACTCGGGGGGGGGGGGGGGGGGGGGGCTGAGAACATCCACGGATCACTTGGCTGGTACCAAATGGCCTTAACTGCACACCCTACATCCATTTTGTTTCCTTAATCTGCTTTTTTTTTTTGCTTAAGAAGCACTTTCTACACATAAAATATATGTAAAATGTTAAATATTTAAATATATTTAAATATATGTAAATAAAATGCAGAATTATTACTTTTATTACTACTCTATTATTATCATTAATATTTCATATGATGCAGCATGTCCAGTACCATCTCCTGTTTCACACACCGCGGAGAGGTGCAGCTGATGCATTGTGGGTAAAGGATACAAGTCTCCTCGTACACCTGAATGGTGGCCATGTCTCCCTCCAGACGGATGATCTCCCCCACCAGCTCGCTGTGGCCCACACGCACCAGCTCATACATGGCGGCCCCAGCCATGCTGGACGCCGTCACCACTGCAGGACACACCCACACATGGGAACAAGATGCCTGCGTGACTTCAAAAGGTCCTCAGCATTTGCATGCTATCAATAAGAGTGAAAGATGAGGCGGTTCTCTCTCTCCGCACTACTGACCAGGGCCAGATACGCCGTGCACGTATCCAAACTGTCCCTCCCGCTCCTCATCTCGAATCTTGGGCAGTTTGGAGAAGTCCATGTCTAGAGTGTGCGACTAAAATGAGACAGCAGTATCAAACATCATTCATGAGAAATACAGCTAATTCAGTTGTGGCTGCTGATTCAGTACAGCTGTTGTATTTATTTTGTGCAAAAACTGTACACCTCTTAATCAGAATCAAATGCCACATTAAACCTGTTTGTATTAACAGCATTAGAATAAGGGTGTCATCAGTGAGATTTTATGAAATTTTAAAGTATGTATTAGTCTACAGTCATGAAGGAATAGCATCTGATAATACTCAATATTTGTTATGAAACTTCTATATATAACATTTTATTTTCAAAATAACCAAACTGACTCCATTCTGGAATTCTACTCTTCATTTAATTATGTATTGTTATTTAGCATTTATTTTACAAAGATTTATGCAATTTGCATCATACATTGTAGCTTCAGCACCTCAAAATGACACAGCAGTTTTGAGGAGGAGTTCCTAACTGCACTAGGAAACATTACAACTCCTGGCCATGAAGTAAGTCTCACACACACTGGAGTATACCTTAGGAGTCTGTGTGGAGGCAAATCACTGAGAGAAACTTGCACTTAATCATTTGACTGGCAGAAACTGGGACAAAGATGTTTATTAAAGAATAACTATTGCCTTTACATCTTCACAACTGCATTTTTGTTTATAAGGATAGAATACAAGGTATAAACTAAATAAGACACAAAAAGAAAATGAAACAAATCTAAGAATCAAACCTCAATCTACTACTTATTAACAAACGGGGAAAGTAAAAGAATCTTAAAACAACCAATATCCCAAATAAAAAGGAACAAGTTTAACTCGTGATCAAACATCACATGACTCAGCCCTTTCTACACTGGTGTTTCACTGAATGTGCAATGGTGTGCGTATTTGACACCCGGAAATTACCCACTGATATAACAGTCACTGTAGTGACAAAAACTATATTTGAGAAATGTAATTCCCATGGAGCCTAGATTCACTTTGCCCTGACCTCCATCTCCAAGAGCAGAGATGTCACATTGTTCTGTATTTACATGACCATGATCCTGCTCAATTGTGCACTTTTATAACATCACTAAATACTAAACATACAGGATATTGAACATCATCTACACGGTACCACCTGCAAATACATTCAGAACATTTCAGAATTTGAGCATCCTATTTTATGTTGTTTTAACAAGAATGGTGACACTTCGTGTCTATACTGATAACTAGCGCAAGAGAAACTATAAATAAACTGCATTTGGCAAAGAAGCGAGTGCAATAGTGTAAAAGAATAACGTGGACCGTTATCGTGCAAGACTACGGGGGCTGGAAACATTAGAGGAAATTAACATCTTATTAACGTAGCTGAGCTAGCAAGATGACAAACATCCATAACCTGACACCCCCCCCCCCCCACACACACACACACGCCGTGTCCTGATATCGCAAAAGAAGACGTGATATTAACGATCAGAATTAATGTTGTGAAAATAATAAAAATATAAATACGTTACATTTAACGCTCTATAATTACCGCCTCTCTCGTGCCCAAGGTCGATTTACAGTACAAATCACAACAGATATGTAATATCACACACACACACACACACCAATAATACATCAAGCGGAGAAAACGTCAAAGAACACAAATAAATAAATAAACATGTTGACTAGCTAACCTCGCTACCCAGTAATCAATTAGCCAGCTAGCTAGCGAGCTACCGTGTCTGAATTTACAATGAAAACAAACGTTACTGGACCACAACAGAACCGTTGAGATGAAAACAATGAATTTAACGGTCGTAAAACGAATAATTATGAATGACCTGAAATGATGAGACGACCGCTAAGCTCCAGATATTCTTCCCAAATGAAGTGATAAAGCGAACAGGAAGGATCAGCTGACTTTACTCACTCGATGCGAATAGTGTAGGACATTATGGGGGAAACGCCCACAGTGCCACCTGCTGGACGCCAGTAAAACCACGTTGGTAATACTAGAGGACTCCACGGCCCTGGACTACTGACCATCAAGAAGGATTCTTAGTACTCTTAAGAATTACATAGATACACATGTATATAAATACACACAAATGTGATAATTATTTATCATTCCCATCACTTCCTTGCTTATGTATCTCTCTAATTATAGTTGACATATATTATTATATTATATGTCAGTGGCGTGCACAGACATTTTGGGGGGCAAGTGCTCGGGGGGGGGGGGGGGGTGAAGGGCACTTTTTAGCGCACGTGGAACACTTCATTATAAAAAAAATTACAAGCACATGTTGAATGAACATGTTGAATTTGACATTTTATTTGTAACATTCTCTAAATGTGAGTTTTCAATGGAGAAAAGTCACGCAGCGAACTGATAAAATTTAAAATTCATATCCAATATTAACTATACACAGTCATGTCATTCAGTTAACTTCTGTTTACCCTCCACTGTCTGCAGGCCTTGTTGCATATATTTTGCAATTAGTAAATCAATATAGGCCTACAATTAAGACAGTAAAAAGACCAAAAAGTACGAGAAGGAGTTATAGGCTACTGAGTGTTGTCATTACATGAATGCAGATGGGCATTTTTCACAGGTAATGGGGAACTTCCCGTTTCTTCTTTCACAAATGAATGTGTTAATTTATGTTGCCTATCAAAACCTATACAACAGAAGACGTTCAGCTTAACACATAGATTTGCAAACTCTACCTTAATTATTTGTATGTGGTCGTCCTCACGTTATCTATCATTGATTTGGGTAGAGCGACTAGTTTATCAGGTGATCAGTCGGCTAAAAATGCTTAGTAGTTTGGTGCTGTATGAGACATTTTACTGCACAACAAAATGATTTTACGTTGGGCTTAGAGGGCAAATGGTACGATTTGACTTGATGTGTATGTAACCTGACTGGTGGGGCACGGGAGAAGAAATCTATCTGTGACCGTGTGTGTTGTGCTGAAGACGCTTCCTTCCACTCGCTGAACTGAACTGCTGCTGCAGCGCATCTGGTGTTAAAGCAAGAGAGAGGTCGGGTGTGTGTGAGGTGGTGGCTCATTTCAGGGCATTGTTTTTAATCGCTCAGGTTTTCTAAAGATCATTTCAAACCGACCTCAGTAAATACTTTTTACTTTATAAAAATATATTTATTACCTCACTTTATAAATATTTATTGTTGATTTTCTAAAGTATGTTAACAAACCTAATAACCCAAATTAACGCTAAAACAATCCTCGATAACTGTACATTAAAAAAGCCTAATATGAAACACTATGTCATAACCTCGTACACACTACCTGTTATCTCGTACTGTTTTGGTGTACTGAATAGGAGGGAAGTGTGGCATTTCGAATGGAGCAAAGGTCTTTATAAAGGTAGCCTACAAAGGAAAGTATTACTGTGACATACATTTTGCATTCCTTGGTGAGTGCAGTGAGGATACGTATATTTATTCAATTATGATTTGTAATTTGTATAAAAGTATGTATAAAATGTATGAATGTATTTTCATTCTAGCTACCTTATACTTAGTCTGATTGTGTGATTTGTGTTTGACTTGTGTGTTCGTCTGTATAAATTGATTCTGTGTAATTTGTGTGTTAACGGGCCGCCCAATGGAGGACGGGTTCCCTTTTGAGTCTTGGTCCTCCCGAGGTTTTTTCCTATTCCCCACCATCATAGGGAGTTTTTCCTTGCCACTGTCGCCTTTGGCTTGCTCATTAGGGATTTGGACCCATAGTATTGTTAACCTTGTAAATCCTGTAAAGCGCTTTGTGACAACATGTGTTGTGAAAAGCGTTATGCAAATAAATTTTGATTTGATTTGATTTAATACATCGCAATGTATTACATCGTAGCAATACATCGTGCAATACATCGTAGCTCTTAATCTGTAATTTGTGTATATTTAAGATTTTCTATACCATAAAAAAAAATCTATTTTCTATTGCACCAAGAGGGGGAGGGGGTTGTAATCCAATTTCGTTGCGCAATGTACAAGTACACTGTGTAATGACAATAAAGGTTCAATTCATTTCATTTCATTTTATTAACGTAATCAAAGCAAAGTCTGCTGCCACTTAATGTGAACATCACACCATTTTCAACTATAAGGACTTTTATTCTCTTAGCAGCTTCCCAAATGCCACTTCCGGTACTTCCGGAACGTCTTCCCGTTGCTCGCTGTGGCTGGTTCACGGTAACACGACCTGAGCGAGTTGACAGAAGCGCCCAGAGCGGCAGCAGCGGCAGTGGCAGTAGCGGGGCTGGGGAACTGCTAGCTAGTTCGTTAGCAACATACATGTGGTGGCCACAGCGCGGAGCGGATCACGGGCCGAAGTTAGCACGAGTTCTCCGTCTGGACCGAGCCGTTGTGTCGACGTCCGCGCCTTGAACCACCGACGAGTTCCGTCCAACATGAAAGGGTGAGTGTGTCTGGATCCGCCCTCCCCGTCCTGGCCGCCGCGGCCGACGTCGATCCGTCCTCCCCGCTCTTCTCCCGGAGGGGAGGGGGGAGTCGGCTCCGCCGTTACCCGCCTAGCTGCCTCCGCGCGGCAAGAGCGAAGTGTTCACACCCGCTCGGCCCGTTTTAAACACGTCTCGACCCGCGGGCGGTCCGGTGTCGGCCCATCAGACGCGCGGCTGCGTGTTTGTAACCGGGCCCGGTACACCCGAACCACCCGGGCCACCGCGGCTCGTCGCGCTCCCCGCTGGCTGGCCCGAGTCGGAAAGTGTCGAGTCAGACCAAGAGGCTAGTTAGCTTAGCACGCTAACTAGCTTAGCACGGTTAGTCTGCTAGTCGAGCACCGCGCCTGAGGGGTTTTATTTTGTTTATTTTGTTATTTTTTCTCAGTTATACGATAAATAAATGTCCGTTTCTACTTTCTTTGTACCTCTGTGTACTTTTAAATATCGTATTTTCCGGATATTCATCCGCCTCTCAAACGCGTTGATATGAAGAAGAATGTGGGTTAGCGTCACCATGTCAACGGCTAAGGCGCTAGCTAGCGTGGGCTAGCCGGCTACGAGCTCCTGGGTGTCCGGGCGTTTAGGGGGCTCAGCTCGGTCCTCCACGGCTAGTTAGTGTGTGTTGGGCCGGTACATTTGCGGATAACGTTACTTTGGTCAGGCAGACCGTCGTGAAGTCGTTGTTGGTTGTGTTCAGGCTGGTGTTTGCTCCACTCAGTGTGTTCACCTAGATGACATTACTGCTAGCTGCTCACTTAAACGCCTTTAGCCGAAGTTGGCTGTGAGTTATCAGGTGTAGTACACTTCAGTAGTGGCTGTCTGAGTTATCAGGTGTAGTACACTTCAGTAGTGGCTGTCTGAGTTATCAGGTGTAGTACACTTCAGTAGTGGCTGTCTGAGTTATCAGGTGTAGTACCAGTAGTGGCTGTCTGAGGGAAATCTGGCTTTAAGAAGGTTGGAAATCTCATTTTGTCCCCGATGTTTGGTGTTTTTCTAGCATCTTGGTGGGTGGGTTTTGTGTAAATCCTCACCTGGTCGTACTGTCAAGTCAGTGTATCAATACGAGATGGAAACTGGTCTAGGATTACTGGATTGTGGAAGGGTTTCTGAACTCAGACACTGGTTTTCAGCTCTTAATGCGAGCTTTGTAAATGCGACCCGAGTGCTGACCTGTTGAGGAGTGTAGTATCTATGCTGTAGTACACTGCCTTTTTCATGCCCAGTACATTCAGGACAGGTAGTACAGTTAAGTTACTCCTGGTTCTGTCCAGTTTTAAAGGCTGAAAGGTGAAGCCAAAAAAATCTGTGGAAGATTAGTTTACTCCTGAACAGATATACCAGCGTACTTGCTAAACTGTACTGGTCGTGTACTGGCAGGAGAAGTGCGACCTAAAAAACATGACACGCAGCTGTTAGATGGTTGTGGAAGTTTAGCATGCAAGCACCCTATAAATACCTCCATACTTCCACCACTGGGGTCAATTGGAAGCAGCTCAAACTTCTGGTAAACACTTGAACCTGGTAGTCATAAAGGCATGTTCAGGCTAGTTACATTACATATAGCTGGCGAATTGCTTCTAATTTGACAGCTTTGAACTATGATTAAATTATATTTAACCAAATGTGTGTAGTCAAAGGAAGGTTGTTTGAGTGTTGGTGACGGAGATGGCAGGTTGTTGCTCACATGAACAGGCCTGCAAAGCCTATTTACCCTTTATCAGCAAATTCATTTGTACAGGTTAGCTAACACAAAGAAACAAAGCTGTTTAAGCTAATTGTTGATGACATTAAAGCAAAAATAAAAAAAGAAAAAGGTGTGACAGTCTATAAAAAGTTTCTTTAGTTTAACATGTGGCCCACATTTAAGACCCGCATCCAATGTACAAAACAATATATAAACTCTATTTTAAATCAATGAGCCAGTTGTTCTATTGTTGTTGTTTTTGTTGAGGAAGAAACTTCTGCTTTTTCATTCTTAGTTTGTTTTTTGGTTTCCAGTGCACAACCAGTTGACCATATTGCTTTTGTTCCAGTAGCCGGATCGAGCTGGGGGACGTTACCCCCCACAACATTAAACAGCTCAAACGTCTAAACCAAGTCATCTTCCCCGTCAGTTACAATGACAAGTTCTACAAAGATGTACTAGAAGTAGGGGAGCTTGCTAAGCTAGGTAAGTAACTGAGTAAACACACACACTAAAAGTGTTTTGGCATAGGGTTAGATTGAGGTTTATTTCTTCACTCTTGGATTGCAGCGTACTTCAATGACATCGCCGTTGGAGCAGTATGCTGTAGGGTGGACCATTCTCAGAACCAGAAGAGATTGTACATCATGACACTCGGCTGTCTAGCACCCTACCGCAGACTGGGCATAGGTGAGGCGTCCTTGAACACAGTCAGACCAAACCTAAAAAGCCTGACCTATACTACTATATCCAAACTATAAATGGAGTCATCTGATGTTGGATTCCTGCAGTGAGTGCACACTGGCAGTTTGCTTGTTGACTATAATCTGTCTTTTGAACGAAGCACATTTTCTTATTTGTTCTACTCAAGTTTAAATATAATATTGTTACATTTGAAAGGGGTAAAAAGACAAAGGGAAAATATGCTGCTAAAAGTTTGTTAAATCATTTTAAGTCTTTGGTTTAAAAAAAATGAGATGGAAGTTAATTTATTGCTCTGATTTAAGGAACAAAGATGCTGAACCACGTGTTGAACATTTGTGAGAAGGATGGCACTTTCGACAACATTTACCTGTAAGTTGTCAAGCGAAAATGTCTTAATGTCTTTGCTGAAACTACAACCGTGACAACCTTCCGTATCCAACAATAACACGTTGGCCAGCTTATGCAAAGTAGTACAGGAGGTTAGTTATATGCTGATAACTGAAACGTGAGTGACACACTATATCTTCTTCTAAATTGAGCAATTAATAATCTATTAAATCCCTGCCTTCCCTCCTCTTCCTCCAGTCATGTGCAGATCAGCAACGAGTCTGCAATTGACTTCTACCAGAAGTTTGGCTTTGAGATCATTGAAACAAAAAAGAACTATTACAAGAGGATAGAGCCAGCAGACGCCCACGTCCTCCAGAAGAGCCTGCGTAACCCATGTGCACCCCCAGCAGGAGAGCTGCACAAGGCTGAGTAGCCACAGAAGCGCACTAGAGCAATTCGTCCCGGTCCGCACGCCTAGAATGGAACTGTGACAGATGCCCCAGGGTCTATAGATACACCACTTTTTTTCAGAGGGCAATTTAAAGAGAAAAATGAGACCATAAAAATTGCTGCATTTTATTTTGCAAAAAAATATAAAACAAAAAAAAACTAAACAAACAAAAACAAAGTCCCCATCGGTTTTGCATTTTCTTTTCTTTTTTTCCCATTTAGATTTGAAATTAAACGCGAGTTTCTTTTCTTTTCAGGCAGAATACATACATGCTCCAAAAAGCTGCTTACTTGTACTCACCACAGTAGACATGGTGACGGTTATGTAAGCATACTGTTTGCATTTTGGTTAAAATTGTTAAAGGCAAGGGGGCATGACTTTTGTTGTTTGGACAAGACAAACTAAAAAGAGGGGGAAATTCTTTTAAATAGAACATTTTCTGACGTGAGATGGTCCTAGCTTGCAGCCTTGGGGTCATGCTGTGGATCGTCTTGGTGACATTTGGAACTTGGTCACCTCATCACCTAAGCCCAAGGACACGTGGAGAAGGACACCAGCCTCCTGGTGGTTGAGGCATGTTTCATTTTCCAGGCAGTACGCAGTGGAGGAGTACTACATACAGATGATGTCAGTCTTCTCCCAGCCTACTGAACCTGGAGGGCAGTAGGATCGCATAGCTCCCTCAACAAAAGGCAACATGGTAAAACTGTTTCAGAGTGTGAGAGATTGGGGAAATTCACTCCGCTCTCATATCTGAATGTCTTTGTTTCTCTGCCCATTATTTAATACCCCCTTCCCCCACCACCACCATCACTGCTGATTGTTTCATGGCTTTTCCTGGGGTGCTGGTGATTGGAAAAAGAGTTGTGAATATCAGTTCCGCAGAACAGATTTGCTGTGTTGGTGGTTACCCCATAAGCTGGGACCCTGTTTCCACACGTCCCAACGTAGACACGTGCTTTGCCACAAGCTCACATTCCATAAACAATCATTTCAATAGGCTTCATTAACTAAATAAGTAATATTTGAATGTACACATCCTTTTCCATTCTTGTGGTTGAATTGCTTTAAAATGTGGCAAAATATGCACTTAAAAGAAATTTTTTGCAGTACGCAGTTAATAGACAATTCCAGTGTCTTCAAATACTGCAGAGTATATCCATCTTCTTTCCATTTTGGAACATTACCACAAAATATGTTTAATAGCTAGATAGGATGTTATTGGCTGTGTTTCATTTATTCCTTTTGAATTGCTTTTGAGACCTATTTTTAGAGCAGATTAACTGCTGAGACAGGTAAACGTGACATCAGCCTAAAATGTAATATTTTTTTCTCTGAAACAAAGCCTATTGATGTGAATTTATGCTGAATGTAAGCCTTGGTGATGTTGATGGTTCATTTTTGGACCCTGAACACAGGTTCATCTGGTACAAAGTACTAGCATTGGCCTCACATTCTGGGAGAAATAATTCCTCCAAAGGTTGTAATCAGTTTTCTTGATAATGAATTCAGCCTGAATTTTTGTCCCTCAGACCTTTCACAGTTGGAAACGGTGCGATGTGAAGCAGGTTGTGGTTCATATATTGCCTGGGTGCAGATTTTGAGCATAGCGGTGTCCTCTTTTGAACACTGCCAGCTAAAAATCTTCTTCCAGTGTATCGCTATCATTTCAGTGATGTTCACTGACAACCATCCATTTCCTATTTGCATTGTGGGATAGCCTAAGTTTTTATTTGTAGGTTCCTTATAGGGAACTGGGAAGACCAGACCCCCAGGAGAAGCCATGACACTGCATGCCCGGTGGCACACGCCCTCTCCATTGTAGTACAAGCATGTTTTCTTTCTTTCTTTGAAGAGTTTTGTCTTTTCTGGAGCTCTATATTGTAAAACTTTTAAACCTCTAAATAAAAAAATTACTATTTGCATTATTTGTGAGAACATACTGTTAACATTTAAAGCAAACAAAAAAATTGAGGCTGGGTGCTGTCGTCCTCAACCTGTAACCAAATATCGTTATTTGCCATGAATTCCTCCAACTTTTATATCTCCAAAGGAGGTGTGCGGGGGTGGGAATGAGAGTGTAAAGGCCACATATTTTTAATTTGCACTGCAATGCACTAAACACGTCCCAAAGATTATTTTTAAAGCTCAAAATAATGTTGCAAAACAAAGTCAGCCCCGTTTGATTTCGTATCGCCTGGTTATTGGCCTGTGTGGGCCTCTTCTGCAGGATAGGGAGACGTTTCCATCCTACACCCGCCCATCTAGTTTGTGTTTTGCATGGACGCATTAAGTGAATTGAGGAGGATCAACAAAGTTTTTGACGGAGACATTTGTGGTGCAGAGATGCAGAAGATCCCGGTAGGTTTTGAACACGGGCCACGCCACGAAGAAGTGTGTGCAGAAACGCTCAGTTATGTCGGTTGAATTTCCGGTGTATAGCACAAACAAGCTAACAAAGTAGCGGGTTAGCTTAGCGTTAGCTTAGCGTCGGGGCTAGTTGATTCAGGCTAGCTGGGTTAGCTTAACTAGCTGTCTTTTCACGGCAGCTATAACGAGGCGTTTTGTGGGATATCGGCGTTATTTTCTCACATTACACGCCGGAGCTGCTGTATCGCGGCCTAGTCCGACGGTCCCCCAGTTGAACACCGCTGAACGCGGCTAAACTGGGCTGTCAGGAGTCTACTTGAAGACACGGAGCCGTTTTGTTGACCGACCCCGTCAACGCACGGCGAGCCGCCCAGCTAGAAACCACACGTTCCCTGCGCAAACACATTTACTCAAACGACATTTCAACACACGCCTCTTTAATTTAACTTCACTTCGCCGTGGCAGCCCAGCTCCGCTAGCCACGTAGCTGTGATGATGGCTAACTAACCAACGCTGGCCGAGTTGGCGAATTAAAGATTACAACATGCAAGCTGCCGTTTTCGGCTTGTGTACATAGGTCATCTTTACAGTCCTGATAAAAGCTGTTTGGTTTTGAAGTCTTTTCAACGTAAGTGTTTAGCTCATAACCCTGCATGAATATCGTGTGGCCCGTTAACTATAAATGAGAAATAAAACAGCGTCTCTCTAGATAAGATGTTCATCATTGGAATGACGCCCATCGACATGGACCAGGTTTACTTAACGTTTACTTTTATGTTTTCCTCAATGCCATGGTTAAAAATTAAATTTTGCAACCATAATCGGTGGTGATTTAAACCTGTGTGTGTGTGTGTGTGTGTGTGTGTCTGTCAGGTAAACGGGTTTGGTTTCCCGGACTTGGATGAAATCCTTGAACTTACATTTTAAGGTGCAGGGTTGCTAATTTAACAAGACTTTGATGCATCATTCATATGTACTTGGTGGAGATTTTCTTGGGATAGGAAAATGAACAATAACATTGCAAACACCAAATTTAACCACCAACATTAGGGAAATTTCGAAGATATATCAAAGTACCATAAGGTTTGGCAACGGTGGGAAGCTTGGTATAATCTCCTTTTTGGCTTTAGGAGTTCTGTGTATATTTGGTCATTCCTGTTTTGTATTTCTTTTTACCTTCTTCACAGGTAAATCCTTTCATGAAAATCCCAGATGTGTGATTCCTAAGACTTTTAAACTGGCGTACATAATACCAACTTGCCCACTGCTGGAAGGTAAGCTACGTCTACAGCCGTAGTTAGTACATTTCCGTATCATTCACATGTGTTTTAAAGTATGTGTTGTATTTACATCACCTCTGTGTTCTTCACAATTTTTTATTATGGTGTGTGTGTGTGTGTATTTTCCTCCTGTATTTTACACTAGGCTGCAGTGTGTGCCATAATGCCAGAGATAATACAGAGCCAGCCTACAACTCAGAAACCAACACGGTAATTTTTCATTTTTAGTGTGCTTCATAAAGTGAAGCCATAGCTGTTCTTACCAAATGAAACATTAAAGGATATTTTAACAGCGTGTTTGAATTGCTGCATTGATATGACTTATACATACCTAATTATTGCATATCATTTTATGAGGATGTTATTACATTCTTATTAGCATTAGTATTTAGTTTTGTGAACCATAATGCATATTGACTTTAATTTTGTTCAATGACAGGAGGAAGAAAAACAAAGAAACACACAATGCAGGTGAGAGAAGAAATTGACATAATTACATTTAAATATTTTAATGTTTTGCAGTATCACCTTTTTACATTGTACAATTACTTTGTACCTACAGCAAAGTAATTACTTTATTAATTACTTTGCTGTAGGACAGTGCCTCAATATAATAGTTTCCACAGGAAGCTGTTGTTTTCCTTCACCTGCATTAAAGCTTGAATTATAGCCAGAGCAGGAATGTTTCCCCATACTGTTGAACCTAACCTCACTTGAGAGGTTATTGCAGTGTAGTGCAATGTGCATAACCTTTATTTCAAAAGAATCTTGAATCTTCAATAGACGAGTTTAACTTTTTCACTTCCTAATTAATTTCCTGTTTTCCTTGTCAATAAACACCCATATTCAGTGGAAAGACACCGCAAAGAGAAGATCAACGCTGGTATCAAACGAATTGGAGATCTTTTGCCCTGTTCTCAGTCCTTAAAACAGGTAAGAAAAAAACAATTGTGAAGAATTATATAAGCATATGAAACGGCAAATATACAGTGAGTTTGCATTCTTAACTTTGAATTTTTGCTGACAGAGCAAGAATATGATCCTAGCAGAAGCCTTTCGTTACATCACAGAGATAAAGCAACAGAATGATGAAATGCTACTTAATGGAGGAGACAAAGTACAAGGTAAGGGATGTCATTGGCTGTGGCAGGTGAAATGCTGATTGCACTTTAAATTCTAGTAAATCGATACAGATTATTTTAGTGAGTGAGGTTATCCTTGTGCATTACAGGCCATTATTGGTTGGAATGTCCAGTATGTTGCCTATACAAATTTTGTTGATACCTGTATTGAACGTGTCTCTGCAGCGGAAGAGATAATACGCTTACGGCAACAGCTGGAGGACATGAGAAAGGAAAGTGCTCATTATTTTGAGCTTCTCAAAGCCAACGGCATCAACCTTTTGGATGACCCCACCATACACTGGAAAGGCCAGCAGCGCTGTGCAAAAGTAGCCAAAATAACCCCAACTCACTTGACAAAGGGAATAATTGTCTATTCCAATGGAAATTCATCTTGTTCTACGGATAAAATATCCATTCCTTCAAATCCGGTTTCACAGCTGGATAAGCAGCCAGTCAATGCTGTAACTATCCAGCCATCTTGCAATGTCCAGACGGATACAGGTCAAACGCTTGCCATCCCAAATGGAACACAAATAAATGAAATGGTAGTCTCCTCTGCTACATCTTCAAACATTCCAGTGGCAACTCTAATTCCTGCAGTGTCCAAGCCATGTCTTGCAGTGGTGGAGCAGTACACTGCTGTGGCACCAGTTGGTCCAAAATTGCCTCCCCCGGTGAATTATATTACTCTGCAAAGTTTATGTCCGAAGCTTGCAGTCACTGCTCCTACTCCCCAACAAACTCAGCCAGACAACCCTACACCAAGTCTTGCGTCTTCCACCAGTCCCACAATGCCTCTTCGATTGCAGCCCGTGATTAGCCTAACCTCCTTGCCTCCTACTGTGATTGGTAACCCACTGGTTTCTGATTCCTCTTCAGTGTTTCCACAGGATACTGAAATCAGATCCCTTGCTCACACGTTGCCAGCCACTTCCACACATCATAGGACTTGTGCAGCTAGCAGCACACAAACTACATGGACGACGCTACAGCTCACTGGTAACACAGTACAGCCTGTCTGTCAAGCTCTGACCACAGAAGCTAACAGCTCCGCACAGCATATTCAGCAGCTGTCTGTATGTCCGATTGTGGCAAATCCACCAGTGCAGCCAATTAATTTTCAACAACCACAAGTCCCTGTACAACTGCGACCCCCTGCACCAACACACGTCCCAGTTCAACCGAGACCTCAGTTGTATTCAGCTGTTCTCCCCCACCCTCAGACAGCTCTAGCTAATCAGACGTCGCTTTTATCGCAAGCAGCTGTGGCGTCTCAACCTGCGGTGCTTCATCAGTCATCTGTTGTACCCCAGAAAGCATTATTGCCACAGCCTCAAGCAGCTGCAGTTGCTCAGACTACGATATTACCAAAACCCGCCCTTCCATCAGCTCGGCCCCACTCATTCCCATCTATACAACTTAAGCCTCAGATTCATAATCCTTTGCCGCCTCAGCTTGAATCTCAGCCTTCTATGCCATCTCAACCTCAACCCCTGCCAGCTGTGGTGCCCCAGGCCCAGTCCGCCATCGTGCCTCCCCTTCAGCATGCTGTTGTGCCCCAGCCTCAAGCTGCCACACTGCCCGTTCTCCAGACCATGCAGGTGCTGCAGATGAACTCTGATGGGACACCAGTCGTTGGGACATCCCCCTCTCAAAACAATCAAAACGTTGTTATTCTGCAGCAGTCTAGTCCATGTCCAGCTACGCAAGTAATCAGAGAGGACACGACCAGTCAGACGCCATGCCAGCACATTGTCATAATCCAGACACCAACAGTGGCACCTGCTCCACAGAATCAGACTAATATTGTGCCAAATACAGCCCCAGTTTTGCCCAATCAGATGGCCACTTCCAGCTCCCCTTGCACTGCTGCTGTCCAAGCAAATGTGATGAAACAGTTGGTTCACATCCTTCCTCGTCCCACAGCGCAGGTGCAGACACCCCAAACTATCACTGTGAATGGGCAGGTCTATGTTTTACAGTCGGTAAAGTCTGCAGACAAAGGGAGCTCTCAGGTTAGTCAAAGTGCTACGCAGATCATTCAACCCACCAGTGAGGAATCTAGCACCAACGTTGCATTGAATTGTTTGGGTGCACTCACTAGCCTTAGCCAGAGCATCTCACAGATTTCAAGTCAAAGTAATTTACAACTGCAGACCATTGCTCCACCTTCATGTACTACGGTGCAGCCTTCATTAGCCAAGCCTGTTTCGGGAGTCAGTTCCTCTGCTGATACGGTTCTTACACCTGCTGTACCTGTACCTGTAACATCAACGTCAGTGAGCTGTGCAGTTAACACCCGGACAAAGAAAAGCAATGTGGCAACCAGAAATTTACCCAAACAGGCTTTGGCTAGAAGGCCCAGATCAAGCAGAAGGAAAGAAACCAAACAGCGGAAAAGCATGTGCCGCATTGCAGCGAAGCCAACAAATACTAACGTCACTGAAGCAAATGTCACACCAGGACTTTCAGCCACTACGACAGAAATTAATTCTGTTTCTGCTAGAAAAGATGTGAGCCATAAAACTACGGCCCAGAGTACACCCGTGGTGTTCAGCGTCGCTCCATCTTCCAACAGTTCTACGGCCGTTTGTGTCAGTTCAAGTAATGGACCAGTTGATAGTTCTGTCTGTTCTTTGGTAAATGGATCTGCCGTTACTTCCCTGGTGGAAGGAGTGGAAGTAGTGAAGAGTGCAGGAAAATTCACTCATCTCACTTCATCATCTAATAGTGTAACAACTTGTACTGTAAACCCTTCTGTTAGTTCCACTAAGAACAATTTATTTGCTCATACAAACAGTGGTTCTGTTTTAACCACTGATGTTTTTCAACCAATTGAGTCAACAGTAAGTGTTCCCTCTTCACAGTGTAGTACAATGGACATGTGTGTAACTTCATTTACAAGATCAGTGATGAGTGATAACTCCGTGTCCAGTGCAGTTATTGAAGTTAATTCTCAAAAGTCTACAGTTAGCAATTGTTCTACTGCTTGCAGACCAACAGAACCAAGACCTGGTTTAACAAGTGTTTGCTCTACAGAAAAGGCATCAGTGGTTTCATCTGTTGATTCTGCTCTTTGCCACCCCCTGAGTATACATACATGCAGTAGTATTGGTGTAACAAAGAGTGGACTAACAGTCCCACTCTTACAGAATGTTCCAGAAGTTCAAGCCAAGACTACAAATGACAAAGACTGTAAATCAGTGGGTTCTCCACAGGTGCAGACACCTTTTACATTGGCCTCAGTATCAGCTTCGTGTTCAGACCCTGCTACATCGATACCCTCAGACTCAACACCCACAGTTTTGCCTCAGGAATCGAGGAACTCAACCACTTTCAACAAGTCACTTAAACAGACAGAAATTAATATCTCTATGGCACCCACTAGTCATGTAAATTCTTTGAATATGAAACTTACTGAATCAAATGAGAGTGAAGAACCAGTCAGTGGTGGACATTCAGGTGACATTACAGAGAATGTACCAGAGTCAGATTCCTTTTCACACAAAGAAACGGTTCTATCACAGGAGGTATCTACACTGGAGAGTGAATCCTTTGACTCTGCCCTTGTACCAAACAGACAGACTGATTCACCAATGGCAGGAGGTTCAGGTAGCAGAGGGTTTTCAGTAGCATCATTGCTTCCAACAGGTCATAATATTACCTCCTCGTCTAGTAGTACATTTGGAGCTTTTAGTTTCACCTCTGAGCAGGCAGAAATCTTGGCAATGGCTGCCAGAGCTATATTTGAGCAGGACAGCCCAGGGAGGAGGAGTGGTAGCTGTAGTAGTGACAGCTCTTCAAATACAACAGCCGCAGGATGGGATCTGCCAAAAACACATCAAGCCCCTTCAATCAAAGAAAGAGTCACGAGTCAACAGTTGAAGCAAGCAAAGCAGGCTGACCTAACTGTGTCAAAGACTCCATCCCATGTCTCTGTTCGAGGTCCCCCAGGTCCAGTTGAATCTTCAGGCAGTGGTACAACTGGAAACCGGCTTCAACTAAGCACTGCTTATTCTCAGTCACAACCAAGTACTCTCACTAGTCTTAATGTCAATAACCTTATCAGGCCAAGTTCCATCCAGCCTTACCCAGGGTCTCCGAACCTTGGTCATCAGGTGTCTGTTCCATCACCAGGGGGAGTGACAATTCCAGTGTCTCAGTCATCATCTCAGGTTACCCCAAGCTGCTCTGGCCTAGGGGGTAATGAATATACACCTTTGAAAAGTGCCCTCATGCGAACTCATTTAGGTGGTAGCATAGCTGAACGCCATCAAAAGGATTTATCAAAACGTTCTGCCCAAGAGGAACTTGTTCTTCCTATTAACAAGCGCTCAAAGCCTTGCCCAGGCAGCAGTGTTGCTAGAATAGAGGTTAAGGGAACAGAGCATGTTCAGGTCATGCCTGGACAGATGCCCTCAAGTTCTTCAGCAGTTATGACAAGAAATCATTCAGATGGGGCAGGGGCCCTGTTTTCTGGTAACACCTTTATGAGTACAGTGCTTCGTCCTTCAGAAGGTCATTGCCCCACTCAGCATGCTCCACATGAACAAAATCAGCCCAGTGTGGTGCACCTTCAGCAGGGGCATTCACAACACGGCACTCCACAGTCTGGGCAGAACCTTGGAGGAAACCCTTACCTGAAACATCATCAACAACAACAACAACAACAACAGGACCAACAGAGACATCTCTATCAACTTCAGCATCACCTGACACAACCTGACACTCAGATCCATAATATCCAGCAGAGAGCACTGCTACAAGATCAGCACGTTCACAAGAAGAGAGTGGTGCGCGGTGGCCAGGCGGGACCTCCCGTTGGTTTGCAGAAGCAGGGTCATTTGGAAAAGAATGGTGTGCAGCCTCAACTTCAACAGCAGCATCAGCCCCAACAGCAGCACCAACAACAACCGTCTCAGCAACAGTCTCAACAACACCCACAGCATCAGCAACAGCAGCAGCAAAAACCCCAGCAATTACCACAGCAACAACAGACACACCAACAGCAGCAACAAATACAGCAGCAGAGTTCACACTCTCGCCATCAACACCTTCAGCAGCAGATTCAGCAGCAGCAACACTTTGCTAGCAGGCAGGAGAAAAACTGCGACGGCCAACAGGCAGGATCCAGAGCTCACCAAAGCAGCCATTTGGGCCCGCAGGACCGTCAACCTGGGCAAGATCACGGAACTATGCAAAGACTAATGGGTTCACGCACTTTAGAGCAGCTAACCTCGCAGGCTAGCAATCCTGTTTCCCGTTCCTCAGACCTCGTCTGTACTCCATCGCGACAGGATCGCCATCGTCTCTCTAGTTATTCTGCTGAGGCGCTGATTCGGAAGACGTCGACTGCTGGTGACCAGCGCATGGGTCTTCACCTGCAGGTCCCACATGGAAATTCACAGGATCAGTCCGAATTACAAGGTTATGTCGACTCCTCACGTGGTAAAGGAAATATTGCTCATAATCCTCAATCTAGGCTGTCTCAAGATCATCCCGGGACAGCAGACATTCAAAGGATATCCGAGTGTTTGCCTTTCAAGACTCTTGTTAGCGGGCATCAGTTAAACAACTTTGAAGTGCAGGTGTCTCGCAGTGGTGACATGAGCAGTAAGTCTGTGGCACTGGTTCAGAGGGGACCACAAGCAGGGTTCAGAATAGGGGCTGGTCCTACTGGAGATGGACGTTCTCGTGGTACATATGGGACACATCCTTCAGCACAGGGGGTGCAAACTGGAGGGTTGCCACATGAGCAAGATGCGTGCCATCAGAGCTTTATGCAAAGTCTCTTGGCTCCGCAACTTCCTGAACAGAGTGGACACCAGAGGGCTGGCCAAGGCTGTCCACCAAGTGAGTATAACTGTGTACCTGGAGTTTCTTCTGGAGAACTCCAGGCAAAAGTCTCAAGCCCTAACTTACATCCTTCACAGTCGGCTCCTCCGATGCACCTTGGGGACAACAACAAAGTGCCCATTTCTCAGGTTAGTGGGAATTTGCATGGTTCATCTGTAAGATCAGTTCTGCCCCATCCTCCTTCCACGCCCCACAGTAGCTCAGACACTGGGCGTGCACAAGGCTCCTCCAGATCACTTTCAGCTGTCAGTCAGCGAGCCCATCATATTGGACCAGATCCACAAAGCACAAAGATCCGCCCAGGAGATCGGCCCAGGTCAGGTAACCTGAGACCTGTGAACACATTTGAACCTGAGAGTTCACTGACGCTTCCATCGGGTGGAGGTGTATTGCTCGGTCGTCCGCAGTCGGGTGGTGAGACGAGGCGCAGGAGCATCGTACGTTTTATGTCGGATGGCGCACAAGTAAGCAGCGACAACAACTTGGTGTCCGATCAGCATCTCGCTCAAAACTTTGGGTTTCCCTTTATTGCTGAAGGAGGAATGAACCCTCCACCTCCGATTAATGCAAACGCTTCTTTTATTCCACCCGTCACCCAGCCCAGTGCCTCCCGGACACCTGCTCTACTTCCTGTGGAACCTCAGAATACTCTCCCATCTTTCTATCCTTCATATTCACCTGCTGCTCATCCAAGCCTTCCAAGTGACATTCCCTTACAGTATTTCTCTAACCAGATGTTTACAAGTCCGAGTGCTGATAAGAGTAGCTCCGCACCGCTCAATAACCGTTTCGGCTCCATTCTTTCTCCACCACGCCCTGTAGGCTTTGCGCAGGCAAGCTACCCGCTGCTTACTGATATCACACCAATGCCCATTGCAAACTCCTCAGGCATAACTCCTCATTTATCTAACTTTAACCTGACTTCTCTCTTCCCTGAAATCGCCACTGCGATGCCCCCTGATGGCTCCTCTATGCCAATGTCTCCTTTACTGTCACTTGCCAATACTTCTTCATCTGACTCCAGCAAACAGTCTAATCGTCCAGCACACAACATCAGTCATATTCTTGGGCATGATGGCACCTCTGCCATTTAAAGCTGCAGCAGCAAGGATATGCATAAACATCTATGTGTAAGCATCTGTTGACTGAAATTGGAGTTTTTGTTTTTATTTATTTTTTTGCTGAAATGGAATTTGTTACATTTTGACATTTTTTTTTGGTTTTGCTACAAATTGCTTGACTTGGCTTTTATAATGTCATTCATTTGTCTTTGAGTCAGTTTAGGTATACAACACAGACAATTGGCAGTCTATAAAAAAATTATATCTGAACGTAATGGAAGTAATGCTTACTGTGGCATGACTAGCACAACTCTTGACTTCATTTGAAATAATGGCATTTGATTCAAAATCAAATCAAATATATTTGTATAGCGCTTTTCACAACACATGTTGTCACAAAGGGCTTCATGCCTAGGCTTATAGTATGCAACATGTACATTAATCATTATAGGGAGAGCAGGTCCTTCTAGCTAAAACTTTAATGTGTGGTTCTCAGTAACATGAACAATGACTGAGATGTCAAATGCATAAATGACTAAAGCAGTTATTACCAAGGCATTAACTGCCACGATGAATATACCCAGTGATTTTGGTAAATGATGATACTGTGGTGGGTGTTCAAAAGAACTTGCTTTAAGCAAGTTCTTTCTAAGATTTTCCATCTCTTAAAGAGATTACAATTTTTCATTGGTTGGCAAAATATCAATGAGTCAAAATACTTCTACTTATTTATGGAAATGTGTGTAGATATTGTAAATATAAAAAGATTATTAAAATGTTTTTTGTTTTGTAATTTGAAATGTCGTTTGTGTGCTTTATTCATTTATGTAATGGCTTTAGGTGATCTTGTAGGCATGAGAAATTGAAACTCAATGCATTGTATGTTTTAAAAAAGAATTATTTTCTAACAGTTAATTACCACATATAATTAAGCAGAAGTCACTTATTTACAAGGTTGGGGGTTTAGTGGACGTGAACTCAGGAACAGTTCCTGTGGCTTATATTGTCATGGGTAGGTGTCTGCACAGTGATGTAATTTACAACCTGTTGGTGAAATATGAAAACAAACCAAAGAACTGAATGATGCCTTTTGGTTCTGAGTATGTTGTCAGTTCCCGTTTAAAAAGACCTTAAGTATATATGAAAATAGTTGACATTTTTGAGCCATGTCCAGTGACGATATTTTTGCAAAGTACCTTTTAACGTCTTGTCTTCTGAGACATTGTAAGTGCTTCAGAATTATACATGGGAGAAAATAAGCATTTGGCTAGTAAATATTTTAATCAAGGAACCCAATTAGAAACTTAAAAAATGTATATGTAGCATTTGGATCTGAATGGAGGCACACACTAGCTGTCAATTCTAACAGTATTAGAGCCAAGACTAAAGCATTTTTACAACTCAGTTTGGTAGACTATTTGCAAGAAGTTCCCAAATGTTCATACACAAGAAATGACCTGGATTAGTGTATTTAGTTAACAGTACAAGTTAAATGGCTCTTTCAGACTACACTTTTATTGGTGAGAGGTGCATGTTTTGAAGAAATTAGGATTTTGTAGAACATTCATGGTCAATTTAAAAAGCCTGTAAAATCTTTCAAAACGTCAGAAGCTACTTGCAGTGTAAAACGAGTATGAATTCTTAGGTTGTGTAAATGGAAAGTATTTTTAAAAGAGTTTTGCTTCACTTACGGAGATTCATATTCAATAAAAATGAAGAAACATTCACCGATTTCTTTAGCTTTATTTACATGCAATAGTGCTTAAGGTATTGTAACCACAACAGCCAGGCTACATACACTTCTAAAATGAGTTGTTTTCCTTCATTATTTCCTAATTCAGCATTCTGAGAGAACGCTAATACTGACACAGTAGTGTTTTCATGTACAGTCCAGTAAGATAACTAAACATGACTTAAAGGAGCTGGATTTACAATGCTTCTGTCTCTGTTTCATTTGACAGTCATCATATGATCAAATATCGGCTGCTAAAATTGTCATTAACAATGTCACAGCAAAATGTTTTTTTTTTCTTAAATAGCTTAGATGGCAGCTTGAAATACCCTTGACAAAAGAAATCACCATCAAACAGGAATGAGACCAATCACGTTTCCCTAGGTAGCTCCTTAAAATCAAAGATCTAAAAACCAGTACATTCTAAAGGTAGATGTGTTCATTCCAGGATTCCCATTCAGTTATTAAAATATTCATAGTCAATGTTACTAAAGGCAGAGTGCTTATACATTGAATACATTTGTTAATACTTTGTTAATGATGAAATACATATTTCTTGGTGATTTATGTACAAAATTGTTGGACACTGCACCAAGTTTACCACCACCAATAATAGCACATTTCACTTAGTGAGAATTTTAGAATCAAACCAAAACACTTCGTTTGAAGTATCGTGTTCCCAATGAGATTTAAGCAAGTCGTTTTGCTTAAGCTCTCCATATACTAGCATTCTTAAAGGGTGAAGCATGAAGCATGAATAATACCGTTTCTAATTTCTATCCTTTTCTATACATCTATAGAAACAAGGAAATAGAACATGTGAAGGTTATTCATGGCAGTTGATCAGAAAAGTGTTTCTTGTGTTAGGATCTCCCTTTATCCTGGTGGTGACGAGCCAACATGGTAATACAGTTTATACGATATAAAACAATCCTTATGTACAGCATAACAAAACTTGACTATTTACACAGCATAAATATATAAATATAGTATCTGTTATACAAAAATAAATACTTTCTCTGTTTTGTTTTCTACTCTTTTAGCTTTTGTTCAGCCATCCCGTGGTCCTCGGTCACCGAGCTGACTTTCACACCACATTTTGCTGACTTCCTGTTGCGGTGCGTCATACAGAGGCGGCACGCCGCCCGTGCTCTCTGCTGCCGCTAACAGCAGTAGGCCTGCAAAAGGGGATGATTAGAATTATAATATAATAATAATTATTGTTATTATCATTTGCACATACTCTGAACACTGGATTACTGCATCTGTTCTAGTTATGAGAGACTAAATGCTCTCACCGGGTGCTGTCTCTTCCTCAATGTGCAACGTCTTGCTGAGTGCGTGGTTGTGCATGTGGTTGGGATGTTCTGGAGGCGGGCTAAGGAGCTCCAGGGTGGAGTAGTCACCAGGGTCACAACCCTCCTCTTCCTCCTCATCTTCCTCCTCCTCCGCACGGACAGGAGCCCTATGGACAGATAGCGCTGCCTGTTCATTTTTTTTCCCCCCAAAGTTCCAAGAGACGTTCCCTAAAATCTGAACTAAATGATGAACCGTTACCCATAGGGGTGTCGTTATATGCTGGTACTGGCAATTATTGTGATATTTTTTTAATGAAATGTGGAAATCGTGATGATAATAATAACACATACGATATCATAAATAGTCCAGTGCCAGTAACTAAAGCAGGTGTTAAATTGGGAAATTTACTAGGTTTGACCCACCATGTGATTTTCATATAAGATTATGACAATTGTCACATGTTGTGGTCTAAAATAATACAGGAAATAATAAAATAACTATAATCTAGCACTGGTTAGCTTATCTTATAGTATTAGTAGCATACCACTTAACAATATCAGCAAACAAACACATACATGGCATTAATCACTTCCATTATAAAACTTCCAGCACCCGATCATATCACAGGCTAATGAACCTTTAACTCGCATGACATATGCTGGTTTTTCACTAGTATATCTTAAGTAGAGAAATGTTGGTTATATATGCACAGCACAAACATGTGTAATGTTAAAGGTCATTTAAACCGGTCCTGCTCAACATCAGGATCGTGGGTTCAGTTTCATTTACAGGGCAGCAGCATGTACGTATTTTCTGTAGATACTGCGATATCGTTATCAGAACTTCTTTAAGTCATGATACTCGTGTCATGAAAATCTGAAAGCATGACTGTATTTACCCGTTAGAGTAGTGAAAGGCGTGGGGGTGTCCGTTGGAAAGTGTTTGTGGCAAGAGAGTGCCACACTCCATTTCACAGTCTGTATCCTCCTGCAAAAGAGACAAGCCTTCAGAATTTGGCCCTACAAATCAACCCTATAAGCTTTCTTCAGCTCAAATCATGTCAGTAACACTCATTTCATGTGCTGGTTTTAAACAAACATGCATGCACATCAAACAGAATGTGTAGAACCATATTTTATAAATAATGTATCACTGTGTAAGAATGTATTATTTATGTTTTAACTATTAAGGCCCGTTTATGTATATCTGCTTAAAAGTCAGCGATTTTCTGTACTGGACATTATTACATTGCACATACTCAACAACTCAGCATGCTAACTTGTTTTTATTAATTTAACACCACACTTACGAGGTGCAGTCCAGGGAGGCAGTGTGTGTGGGTCTTCCCATTGGCAGTGTACTCTCCTTTGGGTGCATAGACAGTGCGGTTGGGGGCCACATGGGCGTCTAGAGGGCAGTGCCCTACTAGTGTCATACCCTGCAGCGGCACCATAGTGTACTGGCAGGATGAGAGAGGCCCTGCCACCGCTGGAAAGCACATATCTGAAGTTTGTTCTGAAACACACACAATTCAAGCATTAACATGTTACAACACCCTACTGTACCATGACACCTGGGTGTCTAAAACCTGCATATTTGTATGTCACAAAGTCCCCGTTAATGATCGGTCCCTGGGATGCAGGTTTATCCCTGGGTCCTAACTGCTCCTGCACACTCACTCTGCTTGGCCCAGGCTCTCCACAGGCAGAATGGGATGAAGGCCACGATGATGAAGACCAGCGCCCCCAATACAACCACTCCCACAATGAGGTAAGGGAGGTCACTGGGACGGGGGACAGGGCTTCCAGGATCGGGGCTCTGCGAGGAGGTCTCCGGGGTGGTGTGTTTCTGGTTCGGCCGAGCTGGAAGTCCAAAGGTAGGTTTAGAAGAACGGCAATAACACTTTGACTGGACCTTAACCTACTGGATAGACTGGGTGAAGAATGTGAGAACAAGAGGAACCCACCTTTGGTTTCCAAGATGACGACATTGCCAAACTCGCTGACACCTCCTTCATTGAAGCACTGCATCTTAATATCATAGGCTGTTTCAGGCTGCAGGCTTGTGATGGCGTGCCAGTATCGGTCACCTGCACAACACAATACTACATTGTTTCTGGTGTTCTCCTCGGTTCGCTGATTAACAGGTGCTGGAAAGTATAGCTGGAGTTGATGACACCATCAACTCACTCACCCTCTACTACGTCCCGCTTGTAGTCACTGTCGTTATCGCTGTCGGTTGGTCGGTAGTAGATGTAGAAACCATAGATGGGGGTGTTATTCACTGGCGTGTACTGGTGGGAGAAAAGACATTTTTATAATGGAGGCTCTGATTCTGAACAACCAACTGAAGTAAACAAACTTCAAACTTCTCAGTTTTTGGCGAGGTGTGGCCAATTCTTTATGAACTAAACTGTATAGAAAGGGTTAGGAAGAAATGCAAGTGGCCAATCCATTAGCCCTCAAGCAGAGGGACTGTGTTACATCTCAGGCAGATCTGACCATGGGGCTTGGGGCGAGACTGGGTAATGGAAAAGCTACTCACGGTCCACTTCAGGATGATGGTGGTCTCGTTGATGGCTTCCGAATACGTGATGTAGGGCCCATCAACAGGCCGAGGGTTGGTCTGGCTGCTTCCCATCACGGTGTAGGCTTTGGAGGGCGCGCTCGGAGGACTCGCCCCCAACACGTTCACAGCCAAAACACGAAACTTATATGAGGTGCCTGTAATGGAACGGACAGCTGATGAGAGGGTCTGTTGCCACAAATTTTCCTGAAACAAATTTTTTTGTTCTGATTTTTAGAACCAACCCTGAAAGGCAGTGGGTTTTTTGGTGCAAAACTTTGAAACTTTGAAACCTCTAGTCTGGTCCTTTAAGCTGCAGGCCTACTGCCCTTGAGCTGAACGGAGAAGAGGGACTATAGCCCCTCCCTTTCCGCCCAGGTACTATGAATGACAGCCACGCCCACCTTTCTCCAGCCCTTTGATCTGCACGGAGAGGCGTGATGGGGAGATATTGTCCTCCGCCACCTCCCACTCGCTACCTCCGCCTCCTCCGTCCTTCCGCAGTCTCTTGTGCTCCACACGGAAGCACTGGATGGGGAAACCCCGGTTCCCACGCGGGATCCACGTCACGTAGGCCGACGTCTCCGACGCCGTGGTGACCGTGGGCCTGTCTGGAGCTTCGGGAGCTGGGGGGAGGGGCATCGGCAGGGTGTCAGACGTAAATCAGAGGTAAACGCAGGTGTGTATACATGCACGCTGGACATACAGAGACACCATCACACCAACACACTTACTGTTGTCCTTAATTTGAGTTGGGATTGTAAGAGATCAAAAGACGGAAAGTCAAAGTTAGTATTTAAGTAGAGATAGGAAAAATCAGTGTATATAGTAGATAAGCATAACTATGTAGAGTTGGTTGTTAGAAACAAAATTCTTAAAATTAGGCGTTTAAGAGGAAATTAACGATTGTTGGATATTATTAAAAACAAATATTAAAACATACATCAACATGTACTTATTTGAAATCAAACTGTTACAGGTACATACTAAATGAAAGAGATCAACCCAGTACTTACGGCTGAGCCGTGGAGGCGGAGCCACGGGGGTTCTGGGACGCTCGGGTGGTCCACCCACACTCTTGCGTCCTGGTAGAGCAAAGAGACACACTGAGTATTCGAGTGCTGACGGGTTTTGCACGCTCCCCCGTTCTCCTAAAGCAAGCAACCATCGTAGAGCGTCTTCGCCGTTACCTTTGCCGGTCCTGAAGGTCATCATGGCAGGCTGACCCAACCCAGCACAGTTCTTCGCCGCCATCTCAACTTCGTACAGGCTGGCGGGCTGTAGTTTGGCGAGTGTCAGCTTCTGCTCCAAGCCGGAGATGTTCTTGATGGTCCACTCACCTAGAGAGTCCCCAGCCTAACAGAGAGAGAGAGAGAGAGAAAAGACTTAATGAGTGCATGTTAATGAGTTAACCAATGAGGTTATTAGGACTCCTATTACACGTCTGTGTCCCCCGATGCTGATTGGCTGTCCGGTGATCATTACCTTCCTGTACTTGATCACATACTCCAACACGGGCGCTCCACCGTCGTGGCGAGGCTCCCAGACCAGCTCGTAGTAGTCGGCTGTGCCCGTGCGCGGCTGGCTGAGGATGACCGGTGCCTCGGCCAGCGACACGCGCCCCAGCAGCTCGGAGCATCCCCCGGGTGGGGGCGCGGGACCCGAGCCGGACGGCCGGCCCGCAGGCTGCTCCCGCAGAACCTTGTCAGGGCTGAGCGGGCGAATGAGAGGCAGTCGTCCGGGGCGTGAAGGTGCTGGAAGCAGAGATGACAGCAGATGCGTCTCGACCTTTAACGTCTCGATCATTGCGCTCTCTTTCGAACTGTGCCTCAGACTGTATTCCTAAACCCGGTTTCTCACAGTCCAGTGTTCTGCACCAGCTCCTGGTACATATGTAGCAGGTGCTCGGTGTTCTGGATGGCGTGTGGAAGGCCTCAAGGCCTTTAGTAAACTTGCTTAACTTGCTTTATCGTGAAGCATATTATTGCATTTACACACGACGTCTGAAATTTATATGGTATTATATGGGATTTATCATTCCTACTAAACACAGAACATCTATAACCGTACAAAAAAGGGAAAAGACGGAGACAGAAGTACGGACAAGTAAATCTACACTTCTGCTTTAAACGAACACTTCGTATTTATCCATATTTATCCATATTCACATCTATATGAACTGGCACACGGTTCATGTTGGCCAGTAGCCATTACCTGCAGGCACGGTGAGGAGGCGGGTGGCACCCTGAGCTCCGCCCACCCAGTTCTCGGCCATGCACTGGTAGACGCCGTCGTCCTGGGCCTGAACGTTGAGCACACGCAGCGTCTGCGCGGTGACGCGATGGCGGGCCGATGGGCTGAGGGGCCGGGCGTTATGGAGCCAGACCACGGTGGGGGCGGGGTTACCCCGCACCTGACAGGTAAAGCGCACGTTGTCGCCCCACACGGGGTCCTGCTGCAGCAGATCCACCTGCACCTGAGGCGGTTCTGGATGAGGAAAAGGAGGGAGAGTCAGAACGCTGTGCGCGTGCCTCCATTTTAAAGACGAACCACTGCATTTACTGTGTAAAAAAAAGCACTGGAAACCAACAGCAAACTACCTCGTCAGGACCAGCAAAATGCTTCCAACACCCTACAAGGTATTAAATATACGTGTGTGTGTGTGTGTGTGTGTGTATGTGTGTACAAAGTGAATATAGTTCATCGTGACCAAGTCTGAGCATGATCAGAGCCTGACAGGTTGCTGTGTGTGTCGTGTTCCTCACGAGTGTGATGGTTAAGGGGGCTGGGGTGTGAGAGACAGTCTCTGAGTGGCAAGACCTGCCTACCCTCTCCCTCCCTCCCTCCCTCCCTCCCTCCCTCTCCCCATTTCTCCGTTGCGGTCCACCTCACGTGCCCCCCCCCCCCTCCTTGCTCCGTTCCTCCCTCTCTGTCTGTCTGTCTCCTCCAGCATTTGATGGTTGGCTGCTAGTGAAACAGTCAGTGCTCGTTAGAACGGCAGCAGCACGACCTTAATTAATCACAGCTGCCAGGAGACGGGCCCACAAAAACAAGCCCATCAGTGTGGGCACCCACACGCGCGCACGCGCACACACGCACACGCACACACACACACACACACACACACACACACACACACACACACACACACACACACACACACACACACACACACACACAGCCACTGCAGTCCAAGCTTGCACAATGGCATTCATTGTTCTATAGATGCAACACAATTTCCCTGCATGAAATTAAGTCAAGTGTGATTTTCGAAAGCCTGCAACTTCACCACATTTAATTACTCTAGACATTAAATTACACTCAAATCACAGTACATGGAATACTTAAAACTTTTCGATTGTGTCAATACACCCCTGGCCATGTGAGAAAAGCTTCATATTAAGTATGAACAGAAACGCATGACCAGTGCAGATCTGACTATTCAGGGCACAGAGCCTGCCCAGGCCCCGCCCCCAGGCCCACCCACCCTCATGCCCCGCCCCCAATCCCGCCCACCCCACGCCACAAGCACACTCACCGATCACTTGTACATCATAGAGCACGGTCGCCGTGCCCGATTCGCCCATGCCGTTGTGGGCGTGGCATGCGTATGTGCCCGAGTCGCTGTCGCCCACGGCGTCGATCAGCAGGTTGCTGAGCAGGAAGTGGGTGTTGTTGTGGGGTCGCAGGTCACGCCCGTCTTTGGCCCACGTGACCTGTGGCGTGGGGGTCCCGCTGGCCACGCACTCCAGCACCAACCGGTGGCCCTTCCGCACCATCATGGAGCGCGAGGCGGGCGGGTAGATGATCCGGGCCGCCTCCGAGGTGGAGCCTGAGGGGTCAGGGGTCAGAGGTCAGCGTGTGGTGTCGGAACCTGACGGAAGCCAACAGAAGCGGGCGGAGCGAGGGCGGCGTCCACTCACGGCGCACGCGGAGGCGGTCGGTAGAGGTGGAGGTCTTGATCTCCTGGGTGACAGGGTTGTAGGCGGCGCACTTGTACGGCCCCTCGTCCTCCAGGGTGGCGTTGGCGATCTGCAGGTTCCCCGAGGGCATGATGAGGTAGTTCCCTACAGGGGCAGAGGGTAACGCTTCACAACGGCCCCCAACACGCACCAACAAACGGCTTCACCGATCGCTTAAACCACAGGGCTTCCGTGGGTCCAGAACTGGACCTGTCTCCAGGCCCGCTCTAGTCATAATGGATGTTAATGTCACAGGCATTTAAAGACCACCAGGGGGCAGCCTAGAATGTAAAAAAGAAGACCAGACAACACTGTGGACTCAATTACTCTGAGTGAGTCAACAGCTGCCAGAAAACCGCATACCAGGCATGGTGAGAGTACATGAAGACACGGCATCAATAAATTAAGGGGGCAAAAATAAACAAGACGTATTCCCATGTTTCAACATATTGCTGATAACATGTCTTATCAGAGCTACAGTGACACCGCAGATAAATAAAAGGGGCAAACGCTGGAGCTCAGACAGCTGGGGGGAAGGCAGAGACAGGAGAGACAGGGCCGTTCTTTCAGAGGTGAGCAGAGAGACGGCGAAAAGCAGAAAAACAGAGATGCTGGCCCTGCAGATGGGTGGGAGGAGCAGGGGGAGGGGCTAGAAGGGGGAGGGGCTCGGAGGAGTTTGGGTGAGCGAGGGGGAGGGGCTCAGAGGAGCACCTCCAAGAGCTGCTGTACCTTAGCTGCTGTACCTTTGGACGTCTCCAGCCACTCCTGCTTGACGCTGTAGCGGACCAGCGCCTGGGGTTGGCTCTCTGGCACGTGACACTCGATCACCGCCGTGTTCCCCTCGTCCACCTCGATCTCCTGCTGGTCGTCAGGCTCAAAGTCTCGCAGCTCTGTGCACACGCGCACACACACACACACACACACACACACACACACACACACACACACACGTAAATAACAATTTCCCACAGCTCAGTATTGCCCAGGACTAGGTGACAGTGGGGCTAAAGCCACACACACCCACACACACGTATGAGGCAGCTCGGCTTTATGTCTTGTACAATGAATCAGCCAAAACCAAAAGCCAAAATCATACAAAGGCACATACAAAATAGCAAAACACTCAAAGCTAAACAAAACGTATGGGGCATTCAGGCAGGCTGAAAACTGTGTGTACTAAATAGGAAACCAGATCTCGGCAGAATGTTGCTTTGAGCTTGAGAGGGATATCAAATGGGCTCCCACCCAACAGCGTTAGGACACCGAGACGGAAAGTCGGCCTCCCTCAACCTCTGCTTTGCCCAGGGGCAAGAATGAGGTCAAAGGCCAAAGGTGACCTTCTTCTTGGGTTTCAGTGAAAGAAAACCAGTTTGGACTGCAATGCAATATCCCGACTAAGCCCAAGTGAGTGTGTGACTGTTTTCCTTTAGAGAACGAGGCCATTTCTGAGCTGTTCGAACATAATCACAACTTCCCAGAACAGTTGATTTCTCCTTTAATGAATCCGGGCCTGGTCCATTGTTCTTGACGGTTCTACGTACGGTTGTTATTCTCGGGGTTTGGTTTCAGTACTTGGCGAATCAGAAGTCTCTCAGTCATGCATAGTTGCACAACGGGCCGTGATGGGGGAGGTTGCATGAGGTAACGATCCAACGACTAGCTAGACTAAAGGAAAAACTGAGGCATAACCGGCAGCCGCTCTGATTCTGTTCAGTCTTGCGCTGTGTGTGAGTGGCACTGTGTCTATGGCCCAGTTGTCTGGGCCGGACCGCTGACCGGGCTGGAGAAGCCCGCGGTGCACTGCCGTGCAGAACTGCTCACATACCCATGAAGTGTTAACAAGGACGGGCATTTGGACTCCATTACGCTGCATAAGCAGGTAAAATGAGTTCTGAGTATGAAAGTAATGAAAATGATATACATACAATCAAGAATCAAAAAGCAGAGAATGTAAATATGGTAAATACATATATCTACATAGTAAATATTTAAGAATTTAAAGCTTCTTGCAGACTTGATGTGAAAACGAACACACAGTGCTATTGGTGCTATTCTAAACACATAAAATGTACTTAGGAATACAAAGTTCCATTAGACCTCTCAATCCCCCATCCTGTGTGCTCACACACACACACACACACACACACACACAGATGAGCATCCCAGAATATGTTCAGACTGCAGGGGAGCTGAAGAAAGGTGGTGTGACGGTCCGCTTGCTAAATCAATCAGCCCCCCCCTCACCTACTCTCCCAAATTCCACCCAGCACACCTTTAACCCCTCCTCCCCCACCAACCCCCCACCTCGCAACACACACACACACACACACACACACGCACACACACACACACGCACACACACGCTCCGGTCTTAGTCCTCCCACAAGACTTACTATCTCAGGTGTGCCTGAAGGCTGACAGGGTCATAAAACGAGTCAGACCAAGAGACACGGGACAAAAGTGGACACCAGAGACAGAGAGACACAGGACACCAGTGTGTTTGTCAGAATGAAACAACGTACATATGACCTGACAACAGAGAGCGAAGCCACAGAGAACACAGTCTCTGGGTTTGTTTTTGGTGTGCTTATAAATACCAGACGTAAAGTCTACATGTGCACAGGGGAGACGAAGGTGAAGAGGAGGACTGGAGCACTTCATCTGAGCCAAAGCATGTCCACAATATGTGTGTGTGTGTGTGGGTGTGTGTCCTGGGAGCAGGGGATTCTGGGAGTCACTCAGGATTAATGGTATTTATAAAATGGATCAGCCTTCCTTCCAACTCCACTTGGCAATGCTTTCATACATGCTGCAGGCTTACTTAGCATTCATCATTTTTATGTCTGGTACTGTGGAGCCTGTGTGTGTGTGTGTGTGTGTGTGTGTGTGTGTGTGTGTGTGTGTGTGTGTGTGTGTGTGTGTGTGTGTGTGTGTACACATTTGCAGTCCTGGTGAGCCTGGAATATAACATTAGAACTCAAGCCGAGTAAGTATCCAGTGTGTGTTTGAAGGCGGTGTGTGTGTGCGATTGTGTGTGCATGTGCACATTTGTGTGTGTGTGCGTGTGTGTGTGTGCGTGTGTGTGGTTGACGGTTAATCACGAGAAGATCAAACGTGTGAGAGCACATGAGAGTGAGTCGACCTCAGTGGGTGTTCAAAACTGGAGCTCCAAATGAATTAGTGGCATTAGTATGTGCACAAGATGCACATGTATGTGTGTGTGTGTGTGTGTGTGTGTGTGTGTGTGCGCGTCTGTGGCACAGAGCGAGTGGAGTGTGTGTCGGCTCACAGGAGAGAGGAGGTTTGCTTGTCTCCAAAAGAATTTGAGTATTTGAGTGGAGAGTGAATGGAAGCCCAGGGCACCTCCCTGGTGGGAGCGAGTTCAGTCAGACTCCTCGAGCGGCTGATAGCAGGACCAGCCAAGCTCCTTCCCTGAGCAAAAACAAACGGCCCAAGAAAGCCACAGACTTGACGTATGGAGACAAGCACACGCACACACACACCCTCCCAGAAGAGCTGTTCTCCTCTCTGGCGGGCTCAGGGAGGAGGGCTCTTTTATTAAATTAGGACGAGGGGCCGGTGGGGGCCCCGGCTAAGGGCCCACATCTGCAGTGCAGTCAGGGTGATTCATAGGGGAGAGAGCTTATCAATTACATCTGATACATGCACACCCTGCTCTACCCTCACTCCTAATTCCTCAGGAAACAGGGGAGCGAGAGGCTTCGAGGTGAGGGGAGCCAGACAGGCGAAGCGGGAAGAGGAAAAAAAGGAAAGAACGCGGAGGACAAGAAACAGGAGGAGGCATGGAGAGGGGGAGGATCAGACGCAGGAGAAGTGTTGGAAAGAGGACTGTTGGCCTGGAGCAAAGTGTCCCACTCCATAAAGAGCTGGTGCGGGAGGGAGAACGGAGTGTGTGAGGGAGTGGGGCTTTGTCTCGTTTGTGAAGGTTGAGACGAGGGAGAGGACCTGCGTCTCGTTTGTGAAGGTTGAGACAGAGACGAGGGAGAGGACCTGCGTCTCGTTTGTGAAGGTTGAGACGAGGGAGAGGGCCTGTGTCTCGTTTGTGAAGGTCGAGATGAGGGAGAGGGGCTTCGTCTCATTTGTGAAGGTTGAGACAGAGACGAGGGAGAGGGCCTGTGTCTCGTTTGTGAAGGTCGAGATGAGGAAGAGGGGCTTCGTCTCATTTGTGAAGGTCGAGACAGAGACGAGGGAGAGGGCCTGTGTCTCGTTTGTGAAGGTCGAGATGAGGGAGAGGGGCTTCGTCTCATTTGTGAAGGTTGAGACGGAGGCGAGGGAGAGGGGCTTTGTCTCGTTTGTGAAGGTCGAGACAGAGATGAGGGAGAGGGCCTGTGTCTCGTTTGTGAAGGCCGAGATGGAGACGACTGACATCACGTCTCCTCTTCAGAGCAGATGCTGTCTGGGCTGGTTTTGCCATTTTACTGGATCATTCATAAGTGCAAACACAAACACACACACACCTAAAATCTGAACACAAACAACGCAGTCATACATAACATCTCTCAAAAATACACAGACGTGCCCTTCACACAAACTGCAGGTCTTTGTGTTTCCCATCACTCCGCATGAACAGAAACACACTTTCCCTAAACACACTCTAACCAAATCCAGAGGAACATATTGAAGAACAGGGAACAGGCCCTGCACTAATGGACACCACACACACAAGCATATAGTGAGTCAAACTACACTATACACTTTTTTGACCCTGGAGCAGAATGACCAACAGCACACACACACACGTACACACACACACAGCACCATCAAGGGCACTGCACACCCGACTGGCTTCATTTTACCTTACACAACCACAGGCCACAGGGTCTCTGGGTTGTCTCCCAGACCAAAACATCCATCATTCCGCATCTTTACCCAGCAGCACTAGCAATGTGGACTCACCGGCCGCGGTGACGTTGGCGGGGACACTAGCTCGCGCCCCGATGCCCGTGCTGGCCACGCACTGGTACCGGCCCAGGGTTCCGTTGGACAGCGCCGCGATGAAAAGACCGCCGGGCTGCACCTTCACCTCCGGCTCCGCCCCCTGTTCCCCGGCGACCAGCTCCCGGCCATTCAGGCGCCAGCTGATGCGGGCGTGGGCGGGCCGAGCGCTGCAGCGCAGGGTCACGGCTCCGCCCAGCTTCTGCACCACGGAGAGCGGCTCCTCCGTGAACACGGGCATGTCGTCATCTGCGGACACCCAGAGAACATCCGGTCAGGAAACGCCTCGACTCTCCTGGGCTCAGCTCCATCACCAGACGTTACTCCTCTCACACCAGTAATGATTTCTACACGCAGCCTCCCAGCACGCCAGTTTCACCTCCCCTGCCCAGCGGAATGTTCCCTGCAGGTCATCTGCAACATATCTTGTGAATTCCCAGTTCTAGCAGCGGTGATTGAGGTAATCTACTTATTTAACTAGATGTTTGGCTGCCACATTCCTAATTCCAACCCTGGAGCATAATTCATACAGATTCGAGTGGCCAACCTGGACCAAAAGCTTTTTAAATCCTCCTCGTGTCTCACATTTACAACACATAAATAAACGATATATATATTGGATTAGACTGCTCAATAGAAGATAAAACACTGTGTGCATGTCGTAGCTGAAAGAGAAACAAGCCAAATGTGCTAACAGATGTCTGCCCATTCCTGCAGTAACGTGGTGTTTGGGAGTGTAGCTCTAACCTGCCGAGCCGAGACCTACCGTCGATCGCTGAAACGTCCTGCACGCAGTACAGCAGAGCAGCACACAGCACACAGAGCTGCAGGACTCTTCTTCGCCACGGACACGTCCACGACATCTTCCATAAACTACCTCTGCAGAGGTGGAGAGGAGGGAGAGGACTCGTTAGATGAGATGAACACAGCAGGATTAGGATGAAACAGGTTGATCATTTATATAACAACCACACGCCCCTCTTACACAAGCAACATAAAAATGGATCCGTACACGTCTTGATGTCTTACATACAGACTGAACCCCTCTCCAGTCAACGAACGGCGCATACCAGGAGTAACTGTACGGTGAAACCTTTTTGGGCTGTTTATTGTCTGGTTTGGAATAGAAGTTCTGAATCGAAAGTCTGATGGTAAAAGTAAAGTGCACACTGTCCGCTATAAGTCCTGGGTATTTCCATCTGTTCAAGCTGTATGCCCGCACGTACTAGCTGCATTGTTGACACGGGTGCCCGGATAGTGCAAGGGTAATCTGAGACGCCCACTGCCCCATAACCCCCCCCCCCACCCCCCCCCCCCCCCCCTGCCCAAAACCCCCATTCCAGTCAGGTGTAACTGATACAGGTAGAGGCCCAGAGAGGGGGTCGCACAAAGCTTGTATTCACCCACAGCACAGAGAGGGATCGGGGATGGGGGGATTGGGGGGGGGGGGGGGGGGGGAGAGAGAGAGAGAGAGAGAGAGGAGAGGAGAGAGAGAGAGAGAGAGAGAGGAGAGAGGGAGGATAGGGGGGAGAGGGAGAGAGAGAGAGAGAGAGGAGAGAGAGAGAGAGAGAGAGAGAGAGATAGAGAGGGATAGGGGGGAGAGGGAGGGAGAGAGAGAGAGAGAGAGAGAGAGAGAGAGAAGAGAGGGGAGGGATGGGGGGAGAGGGAGAGAGAGAGAGAGAGGGAGGGATGGGGGGGAGAGGGGAGGAAGAGAGAGAGAGAGGTAATGGCCAGTCTATTAACAGTTAAGGCTGGAAGGGGAGTCTTACTCTCTCCCTCCTCTCTTACTGC